>NW_010181204.1:0-13651 GCF_000695765.1 Mesitornis unicolor
AATAATAATAATAATAATAATAATAATTCAACAGTGATGCAGTTGGAGCTAAGAAATAAATGAGAAGCTCTTATTTATCCTCAGAGCTGGAAACAGGATGATCCACCAGAGCTGGCCATCCCTTTCCTAGAGGGATCCCTTGCACTGAGATCCTAGAGGGATCTCTTGGGGACAGAGGGGTGACACCCCTAAGCCACTCACGACCCCAGACAGAGCCTCCCCTGCCCGCTCCTCTCCAGGGCACGCACAGCTGAACGTTAGGAACAATTGAAAAGTAGTCAAGGAGATTGGGGACTGCAGAGCTGGCTGAGTGCTTTGAAGAAAAGGACTATATAAAGTTTTAAACATAATACTCGATCCTTCTAACAGTGAATAAGGGCTTTTGCCAGATGACCATGAAAAATATTGCCGCCGTCAAAGAACTTTACATGTGAAAGCAAACACAGCCATGGCTGTACCAAATATGACCAAGTTGACCTCCCTCTGATAATGGTTTTTGTGTTTGCTGTTGGTACGCACAGGGCTCATCCTGATCAACCACTTTTTGGCCAATAACCTGTTATTTTGGACTCAACACACTCCTGTAAATCACCGTCTGACCCAGCACTGAGGTGCATGGAGAAGGACCTTGTGCTATGAAGCAAACTCTAAAGCAAAAACCGAAAGATCCCATAATCCACGACAAGAATCCAAGTACTCAGTATTTATATAGAAGTGGAGAAGTACTCCAAGTCTATCAGGTTAAGTATGTACTTCCAACTACAAAAAAAAGATCCACCATTAAAAAGATTTTAAAGCCAATACAAACAAAAGAACCCAATCCAGCCCATGGAAAATGATTGACTAAAATCCTAAGGGAAAGGGAAACACAAACGACCCTTGCAGTGTCTCTTAAAGGAGAGGCAAAGCAACAGGTGGGAAGGAAAACGTTGAAGGCACATAAAGAAGAGGAGCAAGAGATGCTTTCAAGACATGAAACACAACCTTGTCTGCGGGGTGATAACGGAGCCGCTGAGGACGCGCAGATGCCGTGGGGTTTCACTGCTGCCCTTGTCAAGGTGATTTCTGTTGGTAGGTGCCTCTGCATTAACCAGATGCGCACGGCTGAGAATTTTTAAGCTATAATCTGATTTTTTAAAGCTGATTTGATTTGGGATGCTGCATCAACCTTTCTAGTCAATTTGCTTGACATGCAGATATCCGCTTCTCTGTAGGTTCACAGACCAGACCAGCAAGGGGGTTTCAGGCTTCCTTGCAGCACGGCAAAACCAGACCCGTTCTGAAATATATCAGGCTTTTAATGGGGATAAAAGGGCGAGGGTTCTTTCAACCCAACTTTAACATCTGAAGCCAAAGGATCCATTCCTCTGGGAGAAAAATCTCATTTTCAACACACAAACTCTATAATTTCTTGTTAAACCAAGCCTAACAACCAGAAGACAGGCTGACTTTCCTCAAAACTCACAGTTTGCATGCATTACCATAGTGAAGGTATCATTTCAGATAGCAATGAGTGTGACATAAAGAGGCAGAGGAGAAAGGGGAAAAGGAGAACCCCAGCAGATGCTTCTGCTCACGTTATTGGGTCACTGCAGTTCCCTTGCTGGAGTCCACGTCTGTGGCCAAGCGGCATCTTGGGGCAGCAGTGCCTGGTGATGTCTTATCTCGAGAGAGCTTCCTCCCATGCAGATGTCTCCCTCCCAGACCTGTTCAGTGATTTGGAAGAGTGCTGGCCATGCTTTTCAATGTGAAAAGTGCTGTGTAAAAGAACTGGGGTGACGTCCTCACAAACAACTCCATTTACAGACGGGGAAACAGCTACAGAGGAACTCTTTCCGAGCTGTTTGTTTAGTCTGGCATCTGGATAATCCAGGATTTGGAACAGGATTTCCCAATCCTTCAGCTTTCTGCACTTACTCCTTCAGAGAAAGTTGCTCCTTGCACAGGTTGTGCTGCACTGATCTCTGGCTAAGAGCTGCGTCCATCTGGCTCCTGACTTTCCGGCTGATCGCTGCTCTTCAAGGCAGACAGCAGCTGGCACTGGGAATGAGGGCACTGAATTCTGCCCATGAGAAGCTGGTCGGGGAGCCTGAGTGCACAAGAAATGCTGCCTGCAGGGTCTGTGTCACATCACAGAATCCCAGAATATGAGGAGTTGGAAGGGCCCTGGAAAGCTCCCCCAGTGCAACCCCTGCCAGAGCAGGATCACCAGAGCAGTCACACAGGAACACGGCCAGGGCTTTGGGTGTCTCCACACAAGGACACTCCACAACCTCTCTGGGCAGCCTGGGCCATGCTCCAGAACCCTCACACTCACAAACTTTGGCCTCATCTTCAGCTTGAACCTCCTGTGCTCCAGCTTGGGACCATTGCCCCTTGTCCTGGCATTGGCCATCCCAGAGCAGAGCCTGGCTCCTTCCTCCTGACACTGCCCTTTCCCAATGGATCCCCAGGAATGAGGGCACCCCTCAGTCTCCTCTGCTCCAAGCTCAAGAGCCCCAGCTCCCTCAGCCGCTCCTCAGCAGGAGATGCTCCACTCCCTGCATCATCTTTGTGGCCCTGCTGGACTCTTTCAAGCAGTTCCTGTCCTTACCAACTGCTGGGGTCACAGCCAGGCAGTTCTGCAGTGGTGATGGAGGATGCAATCACACATCTGCACAGCGCTGGAAGGATGGAGGTGTGCACCATCACCTACAGCAATGGCTGGGGCTGCCCTGCTCCAGGGCAACCCGAGTTTGCTCAAGTTTTGGCAAAAAACGTTTAAGAACTGCGCAAATACACATACAGCTAATAAAGCCATAAGAGAAGGAATACACACAGAGCATTAAATCCATATGGGAGGAAATATACACAGAGCATTAAAGCCACGCTGATGCTCCTGTGGCCAGCAGACAGGACCTCAGTGAGACCTTGCACGTCAATGTGAGAATGTCAATCCAAATCTCAGTTTCATGGTGTACGCTTAAGGGTTGGACATTGATGTAATGAACTGCTTAAGAAGAGTTAGTAATGTGATGTGTAAGAAAGTCTGGTCATGGATGGGGCCAGGAACATGTGAGGAATTACTACCAAAATGAGGAGAGTCACAGCTGCCAGCCCCAGAAACCAGAGCTAGGGCTGGCAGGGCTTGATATCCCAATAGCGACCCGTGAATAATAAAATCTGCCAATAATAGATGATTGCTTAGGCCAATCAAAATGGGAGAGGAATATAAAACAAGAAAAGGGAAGAAAAAGAACTCCAAACAATAAGCTCAAACTAGAAAATTAGGTAACTAAGCAACATGAAATTCAATATGGGAAAGTACAAGATAGTCTATATTTAAAAATATGATTTGACATATCCTGCACACAGAGATTTAGAAGGGAAGATCAAGTCATCGCTGAGGACATCTGTTGTGTACGCAGCTAGGTAAATAAGCTATTAATTGTAATAGCAGGAGATGGGAAATTGGATGAAAACCACTGTAATGTTGCAGAAAGATAAGTGGTGCGTACTCACTGTTACACTTGTATTCATCCAAAAAAAAGAATAATGGGTACAACCAGGTAATAAAAGAATCAGGACCTGTGATTTTTTTGAAGGGACACTAAACAGGCAGTTATAAAATGATATTGTGTAGACGAAAAGGACCCTTCACTTGCTTTCCCACACTAATGCAAGGACAAGCAGCAGCCTGTACAGGGTTTTCCCCGTGGAAAGATGAGTTTCCCATTCTGTGTGGCTCGACACAACCCTGACAGCAGCTCCTGTCGCTCTGCTGCTCCTGGGCCCAAATCACCACAACCCAAATGCAACGGGTTTGGCTGCAAACGCCTCCCAGGTACCAACAAAACCAGAACTGTGCTGCTCCGAAACCCTTGCTTTGAATGTGCATTGCACAGATCCCTTACAAATGAGGAACCAGAGCAATCTCTGGGCTGGGAATAGAGCCTGTGCTCCAATACCAATCTGAGAGGGAGCAGGACAGCAGGATATGGAGGAGACGACCTCCTTAATTTGCAAGTGTGGCACCTACACCAGCCCTAAAGCACAGCTTTAGGAGATCCTTGCTTCCCCTGCCTGCTCCTAAAATAAGAACCATTAAATTACACAGACATCCATGTTGCTTCACTTCTCTAAAGCATTCTCCCTACATAAGAAAGACATCTCCAGAAAATAACTGACCGCAAAGCTCACCAGGGTGCTCCACCTGCAGCCTCCTGTGCTGTTTTGAGCAGGATTATCATTTTGCCCTTAATTTGACTTCTCAGGAAGCAAAACCACCCACGATGGCCCCTCTGACCCAGGCTGACTCAGTCTGTGGAGCTGTGCAGGGCAATATTCTGCTTTATTACAGTTTCTAACAGGCCTGTGGAACCTCGCAGTGCAACCCCGGTGCAATGAGGAGCACAGCGAGGTTGTCCTCATTGCTGGTGATGCCTCAACTCAAGCCCAGCTTGCATCAAGTGCGCATTAAAGAGCTAACGTGTCTTTACATCTGTTTTTAAACTTGTACTCAATTAAATCTCCCAACAGACAACACATCACGTCACATTTTGTGGTGCCCAGCAGCACCGGAGCACCCCAGCTGCAGTCGGGTTGGGTTGGCTGCTTTTCTGGCCTCCAACTGCCACCGACATCACCTCCCGGTGCCCCATCCCGCTTCAAACGAGTGCTGACATCCAGTACAGCACTTTAAAATGGTTGTACCAAAACCTCAAACGTTGGACACAAGTACAGGCTGGATGCACATTTCACTTTGGGGCCGTGGAGCTCCATGAATCAGGGCAGAACGTGACCATGGACACAGTTTGTGTGTGTTTTAGGCCCGTTTTGTTTTTACAGGCTGACAGACGAGCACAGAATCAAGCTCAGTTCACCTCAACATTGCCTTGAATTAGGCTGTAATTAGGAAATAACTGAAATATTTACAAGGCCATAAAGAACATGAGCACTACGTGCAAGACAATGTTTTTTCCTTGACAACTCTTCTCTGCTGCACTATAATTAAAAAGATGAACCTGTTCCTATGAAAGTCAGTGACAAAATAACCCCCCTCAGTGGGCACAATAAAATAACTAACATGGTATTCTGGATGTCACAGAAATGGGGATGGGGAGCACCTTCCTGTGGCACAGACTCTGTCAGGACACATGGACCCATCCACCCCGAGCTCCGCGTGTCCCTTCCAAGGCACCGCTCTCAGCCGCTCCGGCCATGGGCAGCTTCACATCAGGCCCCGTGCACGGCTCTGCCTTTGCTTCTGCTAAGATTGATCAGCTGTTTTAAAAGAGAAGGCTTGGAGATTCATTTTAGCAGCAAAATACACCAAAAAAGTCTGCCTTCGGTGAACTTTGAGAGAGTCACTGTTCCCAGCACAAAGTGTGACCCTGCCCACACAGCAGCACCGCATTCCCTGCTTCGGTTTGGACTTTCCTTGCACAAACTGCAAGGGTGAAAACAACACTTTGTCTTGACACTTCTGCTTAATATTTGCCCCTCTGGCTTACTTTTTAAATTATTATTTCTGTATCAGAGGTGCGGGCAGTGGGGCAGCATCAGCAGCAGGCACAGGGCCAGGCAGAGGAGCTGGGTGATGCTGATGGGCAGGCACAGGAAATTACAGAATAATTTGGGTGAAAAAGGCCTCTGAGATCATGGAGTCCAACCATGCCCTGTCACCACTGACCATGTCCCTCAGCCCCTCATCTCCATCCATTGAACCCCTCCAGGGATGGGGACTCCCCCACTGCCCTGTGCACCCACATCCCACCAGGACCAATTTCAGAGGCCATGCACAGACCCGGCTGGGGAACACAAGTGGAGCTGGCCGGACAAAACGGCCGATGGAGGTGGAATAAAGAGCAGAGGTGCAGGCTTGCATGGAGCAGCAAAGTTTCCTTGCTTTCCCAAACACCCTGGGCCTGGCAGCACAGCAGAAATTGAGTCTGGGCTGATCACACGCGCAGCAACAGAATCCCTGAAGATATTGCTGAGCTTTTTGTTTACTTTTAAAAAACCTATTAAAAACTTCATAGAAAACATATATTCAGTCACAGCCTCTTAATTTTAGTATTTCCTTCTAGAACGTTCTTATTCTTAAAACATAAATAAGCAATTTACAGGTAAAATGACCCCAAATTACATGTCCACGTATACATTTGAAATAGCAGCCAAGGAGTATTTTCCTGTCTAGGTAACATATATCTTAGCAGCCTTTCCACAAAACCAGGATTACTTTCAAATGTCAGATGCTGCATTTTAATGTGATCACCGAGTGCTGCTGTGCCCCTGCACCTGCAGCTCCTCTTTTTAAGGAGGCCCAGCTGGCTTTCCTCCAAACACCGTAACTCCCTCCTCCCCTCTAAACTTGTTCTCTGGGTTTGACACCCACTTCTGCAGCCTTAAGAAGATGAAAAAGCTTCAGAAATTTAAAAAAAAAATCTATCTTTGTGCATCTGAACCACTGAAATGCGGTATAGAAGCGAGTATAAATAAAGCTGTTACAACTCCAGCAAATCAACAGCAGCGCAAAGCCTGGAAAAGTACCAGGCCTTCGCTAGGAGAGATTCGTAGAAGCAGAACAGGCTGGGGATGCTGAGAGAGGCTGCTCCAACAGGAAATCATTAGCAGGTGTACGCAGCGGTGGAGAAAGCACCTGGGTACCCACCTCCTCCCATCCAACCTGCAGGAAACCACCCAATTTCCCTTTCCATGAAGGGGAAAGCTTTCCAGTCGTGCTCATTCCCTGCCCCGTGGTGTTGGGGTATGGGAAGGCACCGCTGCAGCCAGGACAGGTCCCCACCGAGCAGTGACCCACGGGACCTCACTGCCTTTGGGGAGGGAAGCGGCTGCCACCACCTCCTGCTCAGCAGAGCCACGCAACCCAAATCCCTGCATGGCAGGGACATAACCACACACTTCTACAGGCTGGATTCAACTTAAGATATACTTCAATGAGATTAAAAACCATTTCAGACAAGAAACGCACTCCAGGAGGGTTCTGCACAGCCTTTCCTCACCTTTGCCTCAACTCCAGCAGCGCGGCGTCTCCCGGCTTGTCACGGCTCCAGCTCCGCGGGGCTGTGACTCAGCAAAGGGAGCAGCTTCTGATTTTTCAGATGGAACTTACCAAGCCGTGCCAATATTACGGGGAGGATCTGCTGCCTGGATCCTTCGCTGCTGCTCCCTCCCGAGATATTTCCGCTGAGCCCTCCCCATCTGCTTACGTTACGACAACAGGAAACGGCTTCTTCGAGGAGAAAAATCAAACGCGAGCCTGCATGGGAATCAGGCTGAGCGAGAAAGAAATAATTCCCAACCCCTGTCTGCACTGTATTTAAAATAAAAGGTGGCGTCTTATTATGAGCCGAGGGGTTCAGGCATCCTCAGATCTGTGAGCATCTGCGATGCAGCTGAAGCTCAGCAGAGGAGCAGCCCCTGCCTGAGCAGCCCCCTGGGCACGGGGCCTGGCACACAGCAGGGTGATGTGGGGGGACAGAGCTCTTCACCCCAAACACAGCCCCTGCCCATGGCCAGACCCCGCTGCCTCCCTCTGCTCAGCACTGCCAAAACCGTGGAGAAACCACACGTGGAAGTCTCTGTGTGGGGTCTCGGGGTGTTGGGGGGATGAGGTTGTGCTGTGTTCAGCTGAGCCTGAGTGAGGCAGCAGGACCTTGGCAGTGCTGCAGGTATGGGGTGCCCTGCAGATAATGGGGTGTGCTGCCAGTAATGGGGTGCCCTGCCCCAGCTATACAACCTGCTGCTTCCACCATTCAACTCCAACAGCTCGGGAACCACCGACCTAATCAACATCTTAAAATCCCACACCTGCCCCAGTGTAAAACCCGATCTCACACACACACCTGAGCAGCCCAGCTCGTCATTAGGCATCACTTGGCAACACACACTCAGTTACTGTCTCCAGAAATGCTGGACATCCAAAGCACCAGCCGTCCATCGGCTCCGAGACACAGATCTGCTCACCATCCATCTTGTATCTGTTTTCCTCTTCCTCCACAGTCCCTGTCAGGAGGATGCTGCTGTATGGGATGTGTAGGGCTTCCCTGAGCCCTGTGAACCCACAGCAGCTCCCAGGCAGGACCTGGGGTGCTCCCAGTATCAACCCTACAAGATGTCCCAGGTCCCCATTACATCAGATAATAAAGAACTGCCATTTTTTCATCCTCGGGGTTAATTTCCAATTATTTTTTTTACTATTTTAAAACAAAAACAAGATGTTGTCACCACCACTATAAACAGTATGTGCCAATAATTCACGAAAGCAAGCAAAAGAGAGAAGCAAAGGCATCAATCCAGCCCCATTCAGGGTGCAGCGGCTGGGGTCACTGCTGGGTTTTGGGGCCGATGCTCAGCGCAGGGACATGGGAAGTGCCCATGGGACAGGGGTGCCCGCAGCCCCAGCCCTGCTCCCAAAATGCCTGGGGATCCCTGTCCGCTCCCCAGGACCCAGCCCCTGGAATTGGCAACCCTGAGTAAGCAAAGCTGTGCAATGGTCGTCCTGTTACTATGGAGAATGGCAGCTGGAAGTTTACTTCCAGAAGCATCTAACCAGAAATGCTTGGAGGTTCAGCTTCTGGCAAATTAGCAAACGTGTGCTTTAATTACATAAAGACTTTCCCTTCAATTTTTTAATTAGAAGCAAAACCGCAGAGGTCATTTACCATCATTTTCTTTTCCTTCCACTGCTATTACAACTGCATCCTGACCATACCCTGCAAATCTCAGTGGATTTAATAAAGTGCTCAGGGTTACAAAACTTCTGACCATCAGGCTTTTGAGATGCAGGATACTCCAGCAGCAGCCAAAAATCGTTGCAGGAAAGGTAAGCATGCAATTTGGACATCTCTCTACAGCCGGGCGCTGCCCACCACCCACAGGGTTTCCAAAGTTGGCACTTTCTCCCCATGACTCGCACCAGCACGGTGTCAGAGATGACCCACCAGCGCCACAGGGCGTGGAGACAGACGAGGCGGGCAGCAGGAAGCCTTTGGGGAGCATCAATCCACACCACCACTCTATCATGGACAGCACCAAAAGCCTTGTGCAGCCACACCGCCACCGGTCTCGTACTTACGAGTGCCATTTATACAACGAGAACAACAAGAGGAGCCTGCAAGTGATGACAGGACCCGACTGGGGGACAGCACAGGCAGTGTCACTGTCTTCAGTGAGTGTCACACCCGCCTACAGCCACAGTGAATCCACTGCTTTTGTCACCAACACCTTTGGATAGAAACAACCGCAGTGGGAAACACTGGCCCTTGGCTGATGCAGTCAGTTGAGAGCTTTAGGACGGATTAAATGAGGGAATGAACAAGAAAACAGGAGAATAAAATTTTCATTGCGTGCAGGAACCCATAAGGCGAATACTCGAATAAAGAATAATAATTTTAAAAAATAATCAAAGAAAAAGATCAATACTAGCCTGAGGTGTTAGAGGATCACAACTTGAAATAGGGCTTCAAAGCGGGGCTGCCCTCCCGCTGCCAAAGGCTCTCCTCACAGCCGGCAATGCATGGCCCTGCCTTCAGATGGGGAGACACCGCTCGGAACCTCCCACAGCACCCCAGTTATACCCAGACCATGGTACTGTCCCCAAAAGGGGGGAGAGAGACAGCAGGAAAGGCTGCAACACCTCCATTGCTTCCTCACTGATTTCTTCAAGCAGTCTGGCTCTTGATTTCCACTGCTTTGTTTCTGTTATGATACCTTTAAAATGGAAATATAAAAATAAAATACCCTGCTTTGAGCTAAATAGACATTTTCTGTGATCAAATCTTCCCTTGTCTCACCTTCTCCCTTTCCTGGTCCTCTTCATAGCACAAGTTAAGGTGAAAAAAAACATACATTATTTTGGTTTGACCAGCACTTTGTCAGCTTTTTAGCATCCAGCCATACGGAAAGAAAAAGCAAACAAGTTTTAACAGGGCCTTGGAAAACAACAAGTACTTGGGCCTTTGAAAACGACAAGTATTTGGGCCTGAAAACAAGTATTTGTGCCATTGAAAACAACAATTATTTGGGCTGTTGAAAACAACAAGTACTTGGGCCTTACTGCCAGTTGGAAATTTCTATTCCTTCCCTCCCCACTCGAAGTCCGGATCCCAAGACGCAAACAGACCCGGTCCTTCCCGGCTGGGTGAGAAGACGTGGGAATATTCGGAAGCCGAGCGCAGCCGATGCGGTCGGAGCAGGACCCAGCCCATCCGCAGGGATGTCAGCCGTGTTGCTAACCGGGTTTACAGACAAGACGAGTGTCTTCGCTAGCAGACAGCCCCGTACCTTTCAGAAACAAATACACGCTCAGGAGCCGCTCAGCCCCGCAGCCGCGCACCGCCGGGCTGGGAGCAGCCGCAGTTGCCATGGAGCGGTGCTGCCCGCGGTGCATTCGCCGCATTTCGGGCGTCTCCTGCTGCCCGCGGCTGCACCCCTGCCCGCTGCCTGCTCTTTCGGGATGCTCATGTTGTTCTATGAACCGAAGGGCTCTGCTGCAGGTCAGTAAATTGTATTTACTGTAAGATCTCAAAGGGCCGCAGGCAAAAGGCAGGATCCGAAGTATGCTGCTGCTGCGGTGAACTTTGCTGACTGAAGAATTGTCGTGGTGGGTTTGTTTCGCAATCATTTCAGTCAAAACATTAAGATTTCAAAAATTGCAGTGATGGTAATGTAAAAAATAAAAATAAAATGTTTTAGAATGACATTTGATTTCTTAGAATTGCTTACATGTAATTAAAAACAAGAGTTCAAAAGCCCTGTTTTAAACCGTTTTCCAAGCAGAATACGTTTGTGCATAAGTTTTTATTCTATCTGGGAGGGGCTTAAAGGCAGAAAGAAGTTTCCCACTAAGAAAAAACATTTCTGAGACGTTTCAGCTAGGCCAGTGCATGCACTAAGCCTGTGGGTTTCACTGTTGTGTGCTTTCCCTCTGTGGAAACCCAAAATCTCACAGGAATATGGACAAAACCTCACCCCGATCCCCGCTGCTCTGCATGAACATTGTTTCCTGCTGTTGCAAAAGAGAAGGCACCTCTAAACTTTGTTCTCCCTTGTCCTTTATCTTCTCTGATGACTTAGCAGCAAAGGCTAAAAATAAATTTTCATGCTTCATCTTCAAAGTAGATGTCATCCAATGCTTAAAAAAACAACCTCCAAAACCCGTACCCCGGAGGGAATATTGCAAATATTTCAGAATCCGAATTAAGCCTCGTGAAAAGGCACCGTCAGAGCCAAATGTGATATTTTACATATGGCTTTGGCTCTATGAGCTCCTTCCTAGTGCTCTCCTCATGAATGAGGCAGCAATTCACAGTCGCATGCTTCTGAAACGCAGTCCAAGGGCTCACGATTTACTGCACAAAGGCATTTTTGGCAAACAATGACCTAAACCTGCGATGAGCTGTAGAGGAAGTGAAGCAACGGGACATGTTTGGGCCATTCAGGTTTTCACTCCCTTCCCATCTCTGCTGTTTAATACAGATTTACAGACGGGCGGTGGGCAGGGCGCAATCCAAACCCAGAACCGGTTTGAACTTCAGCTTGAAAACACAACAGCCATGAGATAACTGTGCTTTTGTAACAAAAAACTGCTACTAATCCTACCTGCGTGGCTGATTGTCTGAATTTAGGTGTCATAAAACTGATTTGGGTTGTAAATAACAGGAAATAAGGTCTCCAAATTTTGACTCGAGGTGAGCCAAGCAAGTGCCTGGAATCCAGAACTCCAAGGGAACTCGAGGGAACCTAAGCTTGCACTTAGGTTACTTTCAATGGATGAGTCACATTAATATGAAATAGGCATGAAATGATGTTCAAAATCACAACCTTGAGCTAGAAAACAAAACTGAGTTATATGAAAACATAAAGTAAAGTTGCCTTTTTTAAAAACAGCATCCAAGGTTCTGCAAGCTATCAGCTCTTGTTCCCGAAATGCTCACTTGGGGAAAGGGCTTTGGTGCCTATTTTCCATGTGTGGAAACATCTCCATTTATGCAGCAAATATATCTGATGTGTGCGTCTAGGTCCTCTGGGCAAACCAGGGCAAACCAGTAATTATTGCTCTTAACGAGATAAAACATTTCAGGTGCTTAGTGTGGATCATAGTGGGGAAAATAAAAATTTTAACAAGAAATAAGTTTTTCCCCTCTGTTTTATAAAGTTTGACTTCCCTTTTCCTAAAGAGTTTAGACTCTAGAAAGAGAGCCTTATATAGATATATCGATATATCTGTCTGTATATATAGATATACATATCTATATAGAGATATATATATGTGTGTGTGTATTCATACATCTAAAAAGATATATTAAAATAATTGGGTTTGGTATGGCATTACTTAATGAACGGCTCACAGCAATCTGAAACATACAGGCCATACCCAGTACTAAACACCTAGCGTACCATCCGAGCACTAAATATTATATTTACAAGAAGCTCAAAGGGCAAAATCTTCCCGGGTACCACAGGGAATTAAGCCTTGAGGCTACTTCTGCATTGGTTTGCATGCCTAGAACTCGGTTCTGATCCACTATTTTAAAGATCCAGTTGCTTTGTTCAAAATTAACTCTTTAATTAGTTAGTTACACGATGTGCCTGGAGCTGAGAGTACAGGGACTGCAACACGGGGTTAAGTGGTGATGCACAGACATATTTCGTTGCTCTTAAATCACACCTGAGGTACCACACACATTCCTAGAACCAGCAGCACTTAAAGCAGTGGTAAAGACGTAAGGGATGCCAACACAAATGACAAGGTGCTAAGCCCGAGGACTGGCTGGAGGCAGCAGCAATGCATTTCACAGTTCCCAGGGCAGTTCTTATTAGCACCTGAATTACCTGGTTGTATTTAGCGCTGGTATACAGCAAGACCTTCAAACTCCGCTCCAAAGGTGCATCTGTTGTTCTAACAAATCCTTGCGTCCTTTGCTCCCTATCTTTCACCGAGGATTTGGAGATTTCCATGTACATCTATTTCTGCGTAGACATTCGTTCCCAGGAGGTACATCTCCTCTTGGGATGACTAACACCACTTGATACCACTGTTTGCTGATTGACGCAGGAAGAGAAGCAGAAGAAAAACATTCCTGCCTGTACAATATCCTTCAGTGTCAGATGCAGTTGCTGAGTGACTTACTTCAAAATGGCAGTAATGGTATTTTTAGCAGAAGCACCTATTTTTCTTTAGTTTCCCATGTTTATGAGTAACACGGAGTTAATCAGCAGCTTTTCCCCTCACATCACTGTTACTGCTCTCGCAGTCACAGACATCCAAACATTTCTGACTGCATCAGGGGGATGCAGAGCAGTTACTGCGTTGAGATGGAAACTAAACCAGACCCGCTACTGCTGCCCGGCCCCTTGCCAACACCAATGAACAGGCCCATGCCCATGAAATTCGGATTTTTAAAAACAAGCAGTGCTGGTGTAAGCCTGCTCCCATTGAGCATCTCGCTTCTCCAGTCTCTAGCCTTAGAGGATAGAAGACATTACCTACCTCTTTTTCTTCCTCATGAACTCTGTACACACAGAAAGTGCCCACTTTCTTATCTAGAAAGAAGAATAAATGCATCATGGGCCTTGAAGATCATTTTCTCTCCACTCCCGACTGCTCCTCATGAAAGGCTGGTGGAGACATTGGAGAGCAAATACA
>NW_010181205.1:0-1001 GCF_000695765.1 Mesitornis unicolor
CAGCCTTCCCCTCGTCCACCAAGCAGGTCAAAATAAAAAAAAATTATAAAGAAATGAATTATAAAATAGAAGTGCCATTCAAAGCATGAAAAGGAATGGGAAACAGCACTCATTTAATGAGAAGACATTAGATTTAGTGATAAAGAAAAGTTAAGACAAAAAAGAGTTTCTATTCAGCATCCTGGGAGGATATCCCAGCGCTGGAGGGATTGTTGATGTGGTGATGAACATGGGCACCTTCCAGAAATTGCTCTTGTGCTGTGTTTTGTAAGAAACAGGGTGATTTCTTGTGTCATGTGCGGATGGACAGGGAAATTTCCAACCTGTTGGTGATCGTGGAGGATGTGAAACAGCAGCGAGCGGGGATGAACTTGTCTATATCTGCATGGCTGGGCTGTTTGGCCTGGACTGGTTTCATGACCACCCACTGGTGTCCTTTATATGAATGTCCCAGGAGGAATCACAGGAAGGTTTGGGTTGGAAGGGACCTCAAAGCCCCCCCAGTCCAACCCCCATGGGCAGGAACACCTCCACCAGCCCAGGCTGCTCCAAGCCCCGTCCAACCTGGCCTTGGGCACTGCCATGGCAGGGACATCCCCAAATTCACTGGGCAACCAGGAGATGGGGAGGGTTGCAGTGCAAAAGGCTCCAGGTGAGCATCCCTTGGGCTGCCTGACAATTTGGGGCAGAAAGAATGGGAAAAGGTGACGTTGGCTGCGCTAGATCAAGAATTGGAGCGCGGGAGCGTAATTAATGTCAGTCAAAATGGCTTTATGGAAAAGAGGCCTTGTCAAAGAAATGTGATTTCATCCTGCGATGAGGGATCGTGTTTGGTTGTGAGAAGTGACTGCGTGGAGGTAATAGACTTCTCTCCGGCCTTAGAGCAGCGCGGGCTGACGCTCTGATTAACATTTATCGTGGTAAGCTATCAATAAAGAGCACATTAAATGGATGGAGGGCTGGCTGGCTGACTGGCAGGGGTCCACGCAGGGCTGTCAGCA
>NW_010181206.1:0-11509 GCF_000695765.1 Mesitornis unicolor
GTGATTCTGTGATTCTCTGATTCTGTGATTCAGAAAAGATGAAGTCAGGAATGGTACTTACATTGTAAAACATATTTAGTGCCTGATTCTTAATGCTACATTGGTGTTAAGATGTTTTTCTGTTTCCGATTTTGGTGACAGCTAGGTCACTGGAGTCATGGTGTCTGGGAGGCAGCAAGCATGTCTTTGCTTACAAAGTGCTGCTCTTTGGACAGGGAACTGCCACTGCACCTACAGCATTTTCCATAACTTAGATAAACTGACTATGCATAGCTGAAAGTTGACTGTACTTACTCTAGGCTGTAATAGTGAACATTTTCACTTCCCTATCTGCTTGGGAAGATAGGGAATCACAGAATCACAGAATCACAGAACGTTAGGGACTGGAAGGGACCTCAAAAGATCATCTAGTCCAATCCCCCTGCCGGAGCAGGAACGCCTAGATGAGGTTGCACAGGAAGGCGTCCAGGCGGGTTTTGAATGTCTCCAGAGAAGGAGACTCCACAACCTCTCTGGGCATAGATATGAATCTTATAGTTCAGGTAGAAGGTACTGAATCATAAAGGAAATATGAAATCTATCAGTAGGATTAGACTTCCTTTTTCTCCAGGCTACACCAAGGTTATTTCTTCTGGCTCCATTCAATTCCTATTACATGCTAGAAATTACCCAATACCTAGGCAGCTACTAATGTATTTTACATTTCTGTCTTTAAACTTTTAAATCCTGAAGGCTTTGCTCAAATAATTTTACTGTGTGGCTGAATCTCCTCATGTACTGTCTTTTGCCTCTACATGGCATTGCTGAAAGTTGTTTGAAAGATGCATAATATTGTACAGGTCTCTCAAAATTCTTCTAATACAGGACAGATAGTTTATAATCCCAAAGAGACTGGCTAAAAAAAAAAAAGATTTATCTCTTAAAATGGATTATATAATCCAAGTAAAGAACAAGGTCCATGGAATGATGTGCATCATGAAGCACAGTCACCTATAGACATTGAATAAATTTCTTTCTCTCTGGACAGTTATTTTCCAAAGCATACAGCAAGGGGACATGGATTTTGGTTATCACTGAAGTTTTAAATCAGCTTCATAAAAGGACTTAACTTGTTATATATGGTGTGCAGATTCACCTGCTAGGCTGACTTCAATTTAGTACAGCATATACATCTCCTTTCATGTTGTAGTTATTGTTTAAGAGGCAATAGAAAAGGAGTTATACTGTTTGGAAAATGTCTGTATTTACTTCACAACTTAGATACACTTTGAGTTTTGAAAGGATGGTTATTGTATTTTGTGATGCATTGTACTGTGACTTAACATACCTGAAGCCACTATAGAATGATATCATCAAACTTTGTATAACACATTTAGGAAGTGCAATAATATAACTATGTTCTAGTGGAAAAAAATTATATTGCTCGCAATGCAACATTCTGCTCTCCAATAAGTTTCCGTTTTGGATGAATTTACCTACCTAACAGTAGATATCTGCTATCAATTTTGTAAAGTGGTCCAACAACTGAAAAAGAAAAGCTAGTAAAGTCTAGGCCCTCAAATCTTTGTCTGGTCTGACACAGCCTCCCTAAAATGCTGTTGTGTCTCCAAGGTAGTACCTGTAGTACAAGCTTCTTCTACTTTTGCAAGGCATAGGAAAGGCTTTTTTCTGGCTCCTTTGACTATGCTTCTGATCTTACTCCACCTATCTTCTTGCAAGTGGGAATATTTCTCTTGTCACCAGTAAATGCAACTAGATGGTGCAAAAGTCTACACTGCTGTAAGGACTGTTTAGATTCCAGACTATGCTTAAAGAAAGGGGAAAAAAACCTGTATCATCACAAAAATAGCCACAAAACTGTACAAAATAGATATTTTTTTTTTACACTCGAAAATGTCACACATGAAAAACAGCTGCAGCAAAAGATTCTCAAAATTCAAAATTAAGTTTGAGTTACTTGTTTATGGTAATTAATATTGAATGAGAGAGATTTCAGTAGGGTAAAAACTGAAAACATCCAGGCAACTGATATTTCCAAGATTTTCAGTGTATAACTTCGTTACGGAAGCTACTCTTTTGCCCCTCCAACCCACAGAAGTGAGTAGAAGATACTTAGTGAAGTTCTTATTCTCATGGAAAAGCCACCAAAAAATAAACAAATACTAATAATTTCAAAACAATCACAACTGGAAAGTAATTTAATTCCTTTCTTTAGCATAAATTAAGTCAGCTGTTATTTTCTTAAGGATCACATAAAAATGTATTTATAGACTGTAAATACCACCTGGGGAAGAAACTATCACAATGCTAAAGTTCTCTTAGTTCTCCTATAAGATTTTATTGTTGCATGAGCAATGCATCACATCTCTTCCCCAATATATTCTTTTATATTACGGGACTCTAGACAAAATACAGTATCTGTAAGTGAATTAATTTAGTGATTAATAGTTTGTCTGATCAAGCATTTTTTCTGGGAAAAAGGATAAGTGGTGGACAGAAAAAGATTTTTTTGAGGAGTTCTATTAGGCTTACAATATAATAATATTTGTGTCACAGTAAGAAACTGAGGATTCTTGTATGGAAGCAGTATGTTATTAAACATATCCACCAGAGGATGTTTTCCAGTGCTGTTCTGCCTTCTTATACAGAGATCAGATATTTCCTGTATCTCATTTTTCAAGGATTAATGACATAAAAGGTTTTGCAAAGGAAAAAACAAAGACAAACCGTTAAGATTATCAAGTCCTACTGCATGTGTGAATACAGCACATGGAATATTTTGTCTCATGTAGGCAGTTCCCACTAGGAGAAGTACAAGGTCTTGAACTTGAGAACTCCGTCACACCAACTAGCTTCATCAAGAGTGGGTTTTTTCGCTAATGTGTTCTCCTCTACTTTCACCAGCTGGCAGCACTCATTACACGTTTTTCAGCCTCTTAGGAAACTTAGCAGTAGGCTATGTAAATCCAGACACCTGAAAACCCAAACAGATGTGCCCTAGGAGTCAATTTGCATTTTCAAAAAAGTAAAATCAGTAGTTACCAAGACAAATTAATTCAAAGCTTCAAGTAATTTTAATTCAGTGGGAGCTCAACACGTGACAACTGCAAGGGATCATATGTTACAGTTACAAGGAGTTAGTATCCCCATTGGTCCAAACACAATTTAGGGCTATTAAATCACAAACACAAAACTCTCTACTGTGCTTTTCTGATGTGTAAGGCACTGCTCAGCAGATCTGACTGGGGTGCAGAGGGTACAATCCTGACACAAACCATGACTGCTGTCTTGTAGTGATGATACTTAAAGCATACTTGAAGTACTACCAACATGCAAATTCTGACACAATATAATGTCAAATCAAACTTAAGGAACTATAGAGGTTTTCCCCTGTTTTTACAACCACATATCCATGAAAACTGAAGTGAAGTTCTTCCAATTACCAGAAGAATAAAAATTTCATGAAGGGAAAAATGCTAAACAATATTCTTTCCCAGTAATGGGAAAGAATTATCTGCAGACAATGTTATTTCTTTTTGTAACTAACTCATGCCATGGTTACTCACATCAAGTAGTTATAGCAGGTATCAAAGTGAGAAAACATTAGAAGGGTATAACGAATTGGTACATTAATAATTGCCTTAAACTTGTCTAGTGCACAAAGTTGGAGACCACTGGTGCAAAACTACTGAGTAATGGCTACTCTGCAGAAACTGAGGGCAGCGTAACTATGCAGAAGCTGTGTTTTGCAGGCTGGGCCAATGAGATCTAGTGGTCTCCAAGACAGCTGCTAATATTGCAAGGAAAGGGTCTAGTGGGCGTTTCCTGGAAGACTCTCTCATGGAAACCACATTTATCCTCCACTTTGTATGCTAATGATGAGACGCCCTACCAATGAGAAGGCGTCCACTCAAAAGCATGTGAACCTACTCCCACTTCGTATGCTAGTGAGACCATACCTGCCCTTGCTTTGTACGTAAATGAAGAAGACCCCTCTCAAAACCCAGGAACATAAAAGGAAGGTTGAATGGGACCCCATCACTGACAAGACACTCATCATCAAGACATCCAGGGTGAAGAAGACCAATGGGACACCACTGGATCAGTAGGTGGTGATATCTCTTTTTCTCTTCCTTTTTCTCTGTCTCCCTCTCTTTCACTCTCACTCACTCTTCTCTATTTCTAAGTAAAATCATGTGAACTTGCTTTTGCATATCCTAACAGTTAATTATAGTTGAGCTACCCTATCTAACCACATTCCTTATATTTTGTATTAGTATATCATAAGACTGGTTAGCTGGTGGTGTTTCACCTCAGTTCAGCTCAAGGGTATCCCAACTTTGTTTAATCCCAAGGGAGGGAAGTTGTTCTAAAAGACCCCTTTACAGATCACAACACAGGGATACACTTGCCTTACTTCTATTTCTCTGAGCTTCCAAATGTTGGAGAAAATAATCCTCCCTTGTCAGTATCTAAATGCTTAAAGTCACATGAACATACAGAATTCTGTTTTATTTCTTCTTGATGTTATATATGGATAGCTTGTGACATACTTGTTGGAGTAGATCCAAAACCCTTTGTGAAGCTATGATTTAAAAAAAAATTACAAAGAGTTGCTCTCCTCCCCTCCTACACATATACACAATTAGATATAAAATATGGTAATAAAAGGTCAGTGCTCTTAATGAGGTGATTCCTTTCAGTAATCCTCTGTGAATACTTGACATCTTAAATGTTACTATTAAAGCTATTGCAGAAGTAGACTGAAGTAAAGGTAAAGCTTAGACCTTGCACTACGGTGATTAAGATATGTTGCCAAATTATTTCAAAAAATAACAGAAGGAGACAAAAGAAATGTGTGAAAGAAAAAGCTGTTAGCTCCTGCCAGCTTATGTCTAAAACCAGCTGTCAATACACCTAGATTTCATGTGTTAAGTATTCAATTTTCTGTCCAAAGTAGGGATAAAGCACTGTGGAATCAGAAATGTTTGTTTCCTTCCTTTGCACAATTTCAGGTTTAATGTTTTTCTGTACCCACTCAAATTGAGAAATGAATGCGGACCCTCAATACAAAGACTGGTTTGTTTTAATGAATTACTTTAAATGCAGCTTAAATGAAGAATAAATGAGGAAAGCATTCAAAAATCTTCTTTAATCACCTTGAAAATGTTGATAGGATTTTTATTTAGCACCTTATGCATAATTTATATGAGATGTTGAGGTACTTTTCTTTTTTGTTTGGGTGTTTGTTTGTTTGTTTTTCAAATGCCTTGTACCAAATTTCTGAATTTAAACATCCAAGAAGACTACATTCTGCCGTTGCGCCCATATTAATTATCACTGTAATCCCTCAGTAGTTCTACATAGTGGTCCTACTGTGCCAGTTTTCAGTAGTTTTTGATACACATTTGAAACTTTCATGAGAAAAGAGCTGTGAAGTAAAATGCTCCTTTGATCTGCCAATATACTATCACTGCCCACGACACACTTCCTACTGCTTAACCACTGTTAGTTTTCAGTGTAGCTAGTACACCTGAACTTATTCTTTTGCTATGGCAGTATAGAAAAACCAGAAACAGGTTGAAACTAATGTGCAATAATAGAGTTTTAATTATTTGTGGAGGTTTTATAGTGGTATCCATGTTGGTTAGAGAAGAATACTTTATTTTTCTGATAGTTTAAGACACAATCTCTCTGTATCCTCCTCAGGTCATTTAGAAGAGTATTCAAGAGTTGGGATCAGATGATAGAGGAGCAAGAGATCCATCTCAGTGTTTCAGGAAAGGGGTAGGCTTGGGACATTTTAAAAAAGGTTGTTCATGAGTATTCTGGGTCTCAGGGATGAAAATGGGCAGTCATGACCAAAACACATCCAAGTATAGATACAGTGAAGAGCTTTCTATGGCAACAGGCTGACTTATTTTGTGGGAATTGCCATCAGTCCTTCTAAGATCCAATGATTTTTAAATAGTGGCAAATGAGTAATTTAAACATTTTTGTTAACTAATACTGTATATTCAAAAGACACATATGTCCGATGCTTGCCATCATTGCCACCTCACATCAACAAAACCTTACTCATTTCCATGAGGAAATGCACAACTTTGTAAAGCGTCAAGTGAACTGTGGGATTAATCTCAGAATGTCTGGGCTACTGGAAGCCAGTCACATCTCAAATGCCCTAGGAGAGACTGAAATAGAAGGCAGAGGTAGCTGGAAGTATCTTGATTTAGTAATGCTGTTTGATGTCACTCCAGGATCAGTAGGATTAAAGAAGGATCTAGCCCCAGGTATCTCAGCAATGCAGGTGTATCAGCTGCAACAGGAGTAGATATACAGGCAGAGCAGAGATGGCAACACTCCTGAGCGTAAATGCATGCTGTCATGCATATATGGCTATGTTCTACTTTTCTTGCTCTGTCAAAAATTACGAATGATGAAATGCACACATTTTTGTTGTTGTTTCAGATGGGTCCAAGTTGACAACCCTTAGTGCAACATGTAGAATTTTTAAAGAATTATTAAACTCTTCTAGTGCAAGAGCCTTACTCTCTCTGTAGTATTAATTACTAATGTATTCTCCTGTGAGCTTATTCTGAGAAATTTGAAAATGTGAATGATTTTGTCTAATGATATCCAATAACTGAATAATGAGAAAATAATGTATTTTTAACAGCTCTGCTGATTATTATGTTGATATCCTGCTTTATTAGTTAATATCCCATCTATAAACAAGTTGTATATATTCAGTTAACATCAAGATTTTTCAATATTTCAGATAATTCCATACTAAATTAGATTATTCAGATGGGTCAGTCTTTTTCCAGAGATTCTCGTACTCTGTCCCTTGTGAAACTACAAAGGGTGCCTTCAACAGTGGTTTAAATTACAGCAAACTTCAGACCTTATCAAGACTGAATTGTAGTATTTAGCTTGCCAGTGATAAGCAAAACTAATTCCACTCCTGTGGACAAGAAAAATATGCTACAAAAAATGCTGAAGGAATAAATCCAAGGAAGTGTCAATTTTGTAAAGATCTACAGGTAACGATAAACAAGCTACTCTCAGTACTATTCTGCAGTAAGGTTGGCTAAAGCATTCTCCAGCTATGTAAACAGAGCAGGTTTTACCTCTGTATATTGCTATGATGAAGCATGTACTGAAAAACTGTCATTTCCTGTGTTTACACTTTTAAAAAATATTTAAAAATTTCAAAGGATGTAGAAGAAGGTTACAGAAATGTTTTTCGTATTAGGAAAAGCTATATAGCAAAAATCTTTAAGGGCTTAATATATTAAGTTTAAGAATATATTAAGGAAACAGAAGATTGAGACATAATAATACAATGTAGTGTCTTCAGAGCTGGAAAATCTCAGATGTTTAACAATGTATTCTTAACAATAACTAATGGTTAGATATCAGAACAAGATTCATCCATATCAGAAAAAAAATGTAGACACTTTTCAGAAACTAGGATCATTAACCTCTGGAAGATCCTAGCACAAGAAACAATTGGTTGGTTGTTTCTAGACTTCAATTCTTTAACAATGTGCCTATTCTGAAAGTATTTTTAGTCTTCTAATATACTTAACTTAAAAAAAAACAACCTTTCTCACAGGCTTTAATACTGGCTATTTTTTTCCCTAAAGTTTTTCTTTCTTTCTGCATTTTTTTTTCATACTTATGTTTCATATGAATTTACTAGCCTCTTTGGTCTTATTCCTGTCCATTCCTTTCATATTCTTAAGTGTTCATTTCAGAATATGTATTTAGTCAATCTCGTCCTCTTTTTGACTGCAACATTGAAAACCTTACCACATTTGCCTTTCTGCCCTCCCCTCTCCTCCTCCCATAATGACAAGTAATTCCTTTCCCTCATTGCCAGATCAAGGAAGACCAGAATTTCTTCTTACACGGCTTGCTTGGAAATTTGAAACGTTTCACCCTATTTCCAGGCACTGCCATATATTCACATTTTCACAAGATTAACAGTGAAATCTGATCAAATAACCTCATAATTTCATTAGCTGGCAGCAGAAAATGTGACCCAGCATAGGAAAGGTCCCTGTGAAAGGCCATATATTTTCTCATGTTAACTTAAGTCATATTTAAATAAAGCCTTTAAATAACTTCTCTTAGTAATTGTGCACATGACACTTTTCAAATACCTTCATCAGTATCACTAGTTAAATAGTTACACTAATAAATTTGCTGTGGAATTTCAAACTATTTATAATAAATAATAATATTTCTATTATTTTCCATAATTAAACTATCAAAAACATCTGTGGAAAGCATCTGTTCATGAGCTATTAGAACTTGAAACTGATTTTACAGGGAGCTGTGAAACATTTGGATAAAATATTCTGGATCTATTTCAGCTGTGAAAATGTTTAGCTATATTGCAACCCTTATGTCCCACCTCATACTGTTTTGATTTGCCCTTTAAAGGCAAGAGACCTAAGCAGCATTTGAAGAGGGTCAGCAATGTTATCATTTCTCAAAAAGAAAGATTTGTAGTCTCAAACATTCATTCTTAACATTGCATTTATTATGTTATTTAATCGGCTGCTGTATATTTGAAATCCCATGGTGGATGTTACTGAAAATGTCAGGCTAAATGATATATTACTGCTTTCTGGCCTTAGGTGCTATAAATGATGCATTGAGTTGTGTTTCACACCTGTGTAGAATCAGAAATTATTTCAATAATTTTAATAATTTACAGAGCCTTCTAACAGTGCAGATTAAATGCTGAATACAAAAGTGATTTTTTAAAAAAGTTAAGATCTCTCTGGATTTGAGAGGTTTAGTATCTCTTCCTTCTAAAAAAGTGGAAACTTCTTCTCTGATGGATGTGGTATAAGACATATCAATGCCATACTCAGAACAAAGTCTTCCACAGTGGAAAATAACAGTGTCTCCTGAGAAAGCTGAGAGAAAAAGATAACATCTGGAGAGAATATATTAACCACTAGCTAGTAATAGTCAAGATTTCAGCTACTGTATCCAGAGGAAAAGAAGCACTGCAATGGCTCTTTGGGTCACAAAAAGTAAATTATATATATACTTAGAATAAACTATTTTACTGTATGTTTGCAAAGTAATTGTGAGGGTGATAACTGCTTTGAAAGTGACATTTTGCTGAAGAGAAATCATTACCTGTCTTTCATAAAGAAAGTAATATTTAACTGGGATGCCAACACTAATGTTGTGATTTAACCCAGCAGACAGCTAAACATCACACAGCCATTTGCTCTCCCCCTCTCTCCCTAGTAGGTTGAAGGAAAGAGTCACAGGAGACAGGTTGGAATACTTGTGGGTTGAGATAAAATCTATTTAAGGATTAAACTAAACTAAGGTAAACTAATATAATAATAATTTTAAAAATCATAATAAGAGTAGGAACAATGATAATAAAGCATAAAGTTATACTCAGCTTACACAGAAGTTGCAAGCCGTGCATTCCTAGCAGTGAATAATAGAAAAGAAAAATAAACACTGCAAACACAACAGCTCCAGCAAAAGCAGGGGAGAGGGAAACCTCGGGAATGGAATGATATGCAAAACCTTCTGGGGATTCAGACCATCAAGGAAAGAGAAGGCATCCTCAGTAAACTCAACAATTTACAGTGAGCATGATGTCTATGTTATGGAATAATATTTTCAGCTGCCCTGAAAGCCCCTAGCTTTTGCTTCCCCAAGTTTCTGCACCTAGTTATCTCAAAACTCTCTAAGATCTTAATTACAAGTGTCTTACAAGCTCTGTTAAAAAGTGTCTTACAAGCTCTGTTAAAAAGTGTCTTACGAGCTCTGTGTTACCAGCTCATTAAATCAAGTACTGTAGTCTCAGAAATGCAGTTTTCCTGAATAGAAAACCGATTCTATGATTCTGTCCCAGTGAAACCAGGACAACTAGCCAGTTTCTTAGATTGAGGACTGGGACTTTCACCTGTTTTAATGTTTCATCAGTGTTGTCAATAAGAGCCTTTTC
Source organism: Mesitornis unicolor (assembly GCF_000695765.1). Lineage (NCBI taxonomy): Eukaryota > Metazoa > Chordata > Aves > Mesitornithiformes > Mesitornithidae > Mesitornis > Mesitornis unicolor. The sequence continues at coordinate 9,995 of NW_010181206.1, forward strand.
TGTGACCTAGAGATTAAATGAACTATGTGATTTTACTAAATTCTTTTGAAAAATATAAATGCAGGTATCTCCTCTCCTTTACCTGCTCTTGCATATTGGTTAAGATATTATTGTGAAAACGGAGAAATAAATCCGGTCTTGTGAGGCCGGCACTGAATATGTGATAGGCACAAGTTGGGAAACAAATAGTAATTGTTTATTTACAGCAACATTTACAGGTTCTTTTGGATTGCTGGTGATAAATTGAAAAGCTACAGGTACACTAAATGTTGTATAACTAATATAAAAACCAAGAATACACTCAGGGAAACATAGAAATGAAGCTGAGGAGGGAAATATAAAACACACTTAAGGAATATGTGCCTGAGGAAAAATATAAAATACACTCAGGGAATATGAACCTGAGGACAAATCACTCAGCGATAGCTGAGGTAAATAATCTTACCCACAAGGTGGGGGTGGAGAGGGAGCGAATTCATCAATCTGTCCTGTCATCAATATGGTTTCGAGTTCATCTTGTCCCCATTCTTGGGCTGAAATTGGGGTGATACTTAAACTTTTACATTACATCATTGAGGCATATGTGCGGGTGAGGATGACTATAGATAATCTTATCATTTATGTTAATGTCACAAAGTCACTTAATCCACACCTGCATGGGTAGAGGTAATGGCTCCTTTTGTCTGGGGTGGAAAGGAATGGGGAACTGGGACCACGAGGCCTTCGCGTCATCTCACACTCCTCCAGGAATCCGGATAACACCAGATGTTGATCTAGTGATGGTTGCTGCCTCACCCAGTGTCTACCACCCATGCTTCCAGGCATGCAACTACCTGGTGTACGTGACTTAGACTTGGCGATTAACTTTGTTCTCTCTACAGATATATTCTTCTCTGTTTGTTAAAATTGTTCAGGTCCATTGTGTTTTTAAAGAATAACCAGGTTTTAATCAGCCACTTCAGAAACAAGTGGTAACGTTCAGAGAGATAAAAGAGAAAATTTGGTTCTTAATTCAGGGTCAGAGGATGAAGTGCAGAGCTAACTATAAATTTCACTCCAATATAAGCAGAAAAGGGAAGCAGACCTCTTCTATCTTCTTTGAATAGTCTTGGGGAAATTTTTGTCAGATTGCCCTTGTCCTCTGACTTACCTACAACTCCTAACCTCTTCTTAAGCAACTGCTAGGACTGGATATTCAGTTCATGTGGGATGATTAATTAACTCAGATGAATTACATGGTACATACAGTCTGATCATCATAAAGACTAATTTTGAGAGAGTAAAGAAAAACTGCAGTGATATTTAACTTAAATATATAGAACAATCTTCTGAGGCTTTCATTTCACATCTATTCTAGACAGTATTTTTCATCTTTACTTTCCTCTAGATAGCTATTGTAGGGGAAAAAAAACCCAGAAACATTAATACTAACATTTCTCTGGCAAGAAATGGACTTTTAAGGGAACACTGTATGGGTGAGGCTATGGGGGATGTGATGGTTGGAGTCTGTCTTGG
>NW_010181207.1:0-24746 GCF_000695765.1 Mesitornis unicolor
AGCTCATTTGCCATCTCTTTCAATATTCATTGCATGGGGCTGTGTTCCTCTATGCTGACATTCACTTCTACCGTGAAGCATGTATGAAATGATTTCAAAGAAATGCATCTTATCACTCCTTCTGACTTGCAAAAACTGAGGGTGGGGGAGAACAAGTAACTGCCTCTTCTCTAGGAATTCAGCAGTCACTGGCCAAAGACTCTTCCAATTACTACCCTGTCTTTAGCACCCCATTCCTAAACACATGCTGATGTTTGCAGGGCAGTGCCAGGGACACCAGAAATGAACCACATAGAGCAATAATGCAGCCCAATAAAGGTCAAGCTTCAGTGTCTCCAGTACCAGTTTTCAGCTATCTCCTGTCAGGTGTTACCACCTCTCCTCAGTGACACAAGACAACTGAGTAGAAACACAACACTTGCTCCTACTCCTATTTGACCTGCAGATGAGAAAGGAGAGATTGGTTTATCCTCATAAGGGTGGAATCCAACAAGGATATAACTTTTCAGATATACAGATGTCTACGGGAGAAGAGGACAGTTACCACCAGCTGTGTCGTAAGTTGTAAAGTTTATTTGTTACAGAAGAAATGAGTGGCACCATGAGGTCTCAAGGTCTATAAGCGATCAGGTTTTCCTTGCAGGAAGACACAGTTTGCACCAATTAAGCCCTAGTGATTTATTTACAGTGGGAAACTGCTCTGAATTAACAGAACATAGCTGTTACTTATGCACTCTCTCCTGGATGGAAACACCACACCTTTCTTTATTTGTCCTCCATCAGAAAGCGCAAGGTCTATTCCCAGCCTTACATAACCTTGGATGAAGTGAACCACAGAATGGTTTGTGTTGGAAGGGACCTTTAGAGGTCATGTAGTCCAAGCCCCCTGCAGTGAGCAGGGACATCCTCAACTTGATCAGTGAGAGGAGAGCATTACAGTGTCTCAAAGAAACTCTACTCATTCAGAAAATCTAGCTAGCCTACTCTTACATGATCATCAATTGCAGCTTGAGTGGCAATAACTCTGTCTTGTAGAAATGAGCATTTCCAATGGCCACCTGTTTCCATCTCAATCTCCAAAGTCTTTCCATCTCCCCCATTAAATCAAAACCTAGTTAACATCAGCAAAAAGTATCTTCATTCAGTCTTTTGATGCACAGAAGCTTATGAAATCTAAGAGTAACTAGACAGAAAGCATTCAGGTTTAAGAGACTGCACTCTCAGAATTCACTTTCAGGGAACTGGTGTCTGAACTGTTCTCCCACAGTGGGAGCACAGAAGAGAAATAAAGAGCTTCCTCTGAGAACTGAGTCAGCAGAGTATCCTGGCAGCTTGGGAATGATGCCATTACTAGACAAACAGTTTGCTAAGAAAATGTGGAGAATGTATCTTCACATACGCTGATGTTTATTGATAAAGCTGGAGGAGCACCCGAGCACCTTTCAGCTCAGGACAGTAAGGCATGGAAAGGTGTGACACAGAACAGCCAGGCACAGCAATCTGTTACCTTTGCAGTACTGGAGCACTGTCTCCATGGCGCATTTCCTGTCTGTAGCCCACCTGATTCGAGCTGATCCAGCGATTTTGTTTTCCACAGGCCACCAGCCTTGCCACAGGTACACTTCATGGTGATTGTCAACGAGGAACAGTGCTGTGCAGCCGAAAAATAACAAATCCATCACCAGCCACTTACTAGTTCACAGAATCCCCTAAACAACCCTGGTCTTATGTGCTTGTCAGCATCAGGACAGGATAATTTCAAAGCGTACCAATCCCTTTTGTTATTCACCCAGCCGAACCTCAGCTGAACTCAGATTCTCTGACAAACAGCATATTTTTGTAGTAAACTTTTGGGATACGCGTACGTTTGATTAGTTCTCAGCATCTCTATCATGGAAAAATTACTGTTATCGCTTAATGCTGTATAAGTATCACATGCACACATTTTCCTGTGATAAATCAAGTTAAAAGTGATTACAGCTACTCAATCACTGGCAAAAGCAGGATATACTTATCTGTTTTCTTGTTACTTAAGTATTTTTAAGCATATACCTGGCTGTGGTGCAGTGTAAAGATCCTCTTGCAAGAATGGCATTGAATTGATGACAGCAGGGTCTCTTGAGGGATAAACGTACTCGGTGGCTGAGAATTCTCCTGATGAACTGCTGAGGCTGAACAGGCGGGGGGTGAAATTAAACTTTCCTGGATCTTTAGAGAACAAAAATTAAAAAGATACCCGATAGAAAATGTCAGAGGTGAATGTAAAAAATAAAAGAATAATAAAAAATAAAGATCAACTTTCAGAGTGACTGTAAATTCTCTGTTTTTTAAAAATCAAGAAAGACAACCAGATATCTTTGCAAGACTAGCAACAGCTGTGATGAACTTGAGCTAAAAGGCTGGCGGCCATCAATTTGAATCTGATCCTGGCTAGTTACTATCAGCCATTTCATATCTGGCTGTTTTGCAGCTTAAGTGAAGCAAGCCCATCTCAGAGTTTACTTTTTAGCTGACAAATTTTCCACTTGGTAAATCAATTCCCCTGCTAGTTTGTTGGCAGTTTCAAAGCCAATACTGAACAAGAATGTGCCGCATGACTACAGTGGGGCTGCAGAAAGGGGAGAGAACAAAATGAAACACTTGGTTTTCCGGCACTCTTCTTCTAGAACACAGTATTACTGAACTCAGCACATTTTTGGAAGCACCTTTCTGAAGGGATCATCTCAACTATCATGAAGTTCTTCAGAATTTTTACATTGAATCTAACAGTACAGTAAAATGTGAGTGCCAAATCCAGGAATGCAGGTCTACCTTGCAACATGCAGTCATAGGCCTTTCGATCTCGCCTTCCTAACGCGTCCCAGAATCCCAAGGGCTCTGACCCTTCGTCACATTCATGAATCGTCACCTTGCTGCTGCTGTGCAGCCCTGCCTCCAGTGGACATCTACAAAACACAAAGAAAGACTGAGCCCAGCGTTCCTGCCCCAGACAGAGCTAACATAAACCTGCTGGCCACTCGCATCATTAGAACCCAAAAGCACCCTATAGGCTTGTTACAGACTTGATGTCAACATAGGTTTTTTGAAAATGACGACAAAAGTAATCAGCGAACAAGATATGGAATTGCAGCAGCCATTCTTGTACCATTTATGATCACATTCCCAGAGTGGAGGAGATGTTTGCATGAGCTCTCAATAGGGATTCTCACTGCCTGTTCTTTTAGCTACTGCTGTCCTCCTTGCATGCTTTCCCAAATTCATTTCTTTTTCCTTTTCTGCAAGGCTTGATTCTAATCCTCCTATCAACTGGGATTTAATTTGCTATTCATATATTGTCCATCTTCCTCCAAATGGAAAGAGACTGGTGGTTTTTTTTTTGCAACTGTAATTAGTACAGTAGGATGAATAAGTGCATTTCACCTTAGTGAAAGTGATTACAGAACACGTATTTTCCCCACTCCACCAAATCAACTACCCGTCATTCCTCCTCCTTACCAAGCACGCGCATGCTGCAGTTGTACTCAGAGAACAGCTTTATTTATTTCAACTTTTCTTTAAGGCACACTATTTGAAGTACATTGGTAGCCTGTATAAACATCTCCAAAATATAGGTCAGACACTCACTGTTCCTTTATTTTATTGGCTGCTGTTCTTCCTACATCCTTGGTGTGAGATTGTGCTTTGCAGCCGTGCCACAGGTAGATAAGAGCTTTATTTATATTGAGGACAATCATGGATGTCCGGGAGCGCAGGCTGCTGCAGTGACATGCTACTTCAAGTAAGTTTCCTTCATTGGGAACTTCTCCTCGCACGCAATATAGTCTCCAGTCACCTGGAGCAGACAGGAACAGTGCAGCAGTGTTATACAGTCACATGGGATTGAAAAGTCAAGACCTCTGCTCTGGAACAGCTCTCCTCACACTGGATGAGCTTCACAAATCGCATGCCTATACTGTCACAGAATAAACTAGCTAAGCATAAGGCTTGGCTACCACTACTTAAGAAACCCTGTTGCAGAAAAGATGCATTCTGAAACCTTGCTACAAGAGTATAAGTATTAAGAGCTGAAGAGCTTAACAGAGCAGAAGAGTCAAGTTTCTGCTCTGTTTCATACAGGAAGGAAAAAAAAGGGAACAAATACAGTAGTCCTTCTATTCAGCTCCTCTTCCCCTGTGCACCTTAGGCACAGAAGGTCACATTTGGCTATGAACTGGAACAGTCCAAGCTACACTTGCACTGAAATTCTCCTACCTCAACTGCAGCATTCAAGGAATATTTTGCAAAAAGTAATGAATGGGTAACAAAAACTTAAGAGTTCTTCTTGGAGCAGAAGAACTGCTTGTATACACACTCTTTTGCCCAGACTATGTAGAAAAGAACATATTTTAAAATAAACAGGCACTTTGCTTAATTAAAAAACAACTAGAACAATTTACATGCATATCAATAAAGTCAGCTTGCTCTAGGGTGATAAAATCTATTCTATGCTCAAAGAAGAAACTACCTTGAAACAAAGCATTGCAAAGCTGTCTCATGGGTTTCATGGCATTCATTTCCCTTTTCTACAGAGTATGGTAGTTGAGACTGAATTCAAAGACCTTCACAATAGGTAAAAAAAGGGTTTGGGTCAGAAGCTTTTAACTAGCAGTAATTTACTTTGTGCATTTTCTTCTTCCTCTTCCCTTCTTCCAGCATGCACAATCATTCCTCCTTGGAAGCACTGCAGGAAGCATGGAGGTTCTTTCCCTTGAAGCACTTGCACCTGGAAATTGAAAGCACCACGCTTCATTAAAAAAAATGAAGCAAGTATACAGACTAAGGAAAACTAGTCTCTATGGATTATTAAAAATTATATAGTTATGGCCACCCACAAAGATGGCTTTCCTTCTACTTTACAACTGCTGACTATTGTTTAAATTACCATATATATCAGCATGCAATGGGTTTCATATGTGACCTGCATACTAAAGAAACCTCTAGCTGGAATTCAACAAGGAAGAGTTTCAGAGCATAAGGAATAACAAATAAACTTTAATTTAAATCAGTTAAAACAATTTGAATTCTTTACAGGGCTGGGCCATCTTGCCTAATGTTCTTTGAAACTATTATGGAGATACTGTAGGAACTGAAGTAGGCTCAAAGTTTGCAGTAAAATTGGTTTATATTACAACATACATATTCTTTGCTCATTAAACACTGAATTATGAGTATGAAACTGATATAGCCAATTGCTAAATCAGCTATGTTGCACTTCGGATTAAGTGCATTTACGTATTTCCTCTATGAACTCCTGTCTTACTGGTTATGTCTAAGCTGCTGTTAAAAAACTACAGCATTATCAAGGTACAGAAACTAACTTTAAACCTCCCCTCTTGTCCGCTGGTAAGAATCAAGCCACAGCAAAGCCCACTCCACCTAAAGACAAAGCAAGGCAGCCTTTCCTCTGATTGAGCTTCAAATTAGCTGAATCTGCAGTTGCTAGAATCTCTGCAAAACAAGGCAATCTAATGTGTAATTACAGAGTAAACAAACTGAAAATTTCAAATGTATTTTCATGCCTTGGCCTGGAAGAAAGTGCTTCTCCTGTTCTCAGCACTAGGTAGACAGTCCTGTTATCTGAACACATACTTGAAGTGAAGGCACAAATTTGTGAAACTATGCTTCACCTATTCCTGCAGAGAGAAGAGAGAAGATGTTCTCCTTCAGCCATTCTCAGAAAAATCATCTTTAGAAGTGGGATCTGGGAATGACAATCCATAAAGGAGTTTATGTGTCTCTGGAAGTTGGATTAAAGCCAAAAGTAATTTTGAGGTCTGGCTACTTGTATTGGCAAGTACACTTTTACAGAAAGAGGTAAAAAAAGATAATCCTCATTTACTGTTAGTGGCTGCTTGGGCAGGTCTGCAGAAAGCTCACCTGTGCTCCCCTCTCTTCATCAAGTTCCACTGTCATGAGTGCCGATGTCCCTTTCTCACTCACTGTGGAGTGCCTTCCTTGCCAAAAGAAATACACGCATTTCTCTTTTCCAACAGCTCTCACTTGTTGCTCTCCTTTTTGCCTGCTTCCAACTGCAAAACAAAAAGCACATGCTGAGGAGAGTACTCTGGCTATAGGCTTAAATAGCACATGGTTTCATCTCATCTGCCAGCTCAGCACCATCCCATCCAGAACAGGAAAGATAAAATGTTCAACTGGAGGAACATTAGGTCTCCAAGCCAGTACAGCCCCGTGCAAAGTCAGCTTTGTCTCATCAGGTAGATGTAGGCCCACAGGCAGAGATGCCTGTGTTGGCCCCAGAAGAGATGTAGAAAGAACTGGTACTATCTGGAGAAAAATAACTGACATCACTTGAGCCAATTTGCATGTGAAATGGTATGTCCAGTCATGTTACCAGGAGAGCGCTTTATGGCTCATTTTCCAAATTACACACTGTTCTCTGGCAGCAGGGGAGTAGCTGGCTGCTGAGCGATACTGGAAACAGAAACAGTTGAGAAAGCTACAGGCATAAATGAAAAATCTTTCTTGGTAAAGTGATAGTAGAAAGGAAAACTACAGAACAAATGAACGTCAAAGCAGTATTTTGCAGTCATAAAAAATATAGGATTAGGTAAGCTTTATTCATTCATTTTTAAAAATTAACTCAGTACTTCATATTGGTCTGGAAAATGGGTTAGCAGCAACTCTTTTCTTTTTTAAAGATTGGTATTTCATTGTTAAGATAAGGAAATAACACTTACAGCAAGTGAAGTTCAACAATAGAACCAGTTCTGCGATATTTTACTCTTTCCAGTGAATACTGAATAAACAGATAGAATTAAATCAAAGATTTAAAAAAAAACCCAAAAGCTTTAAATCAGATTCTTTAAAAAAAAACATTAAAACTTCTGCCTTGATTTCAGCAGCACTGAGAAGCATCCAATTGAAATATTTAGGAGAAAGCATCCTATTTTTTTTTTCAAGTTGAGAATACTCAAGCCACTAGTCACTTGTAAAATTTATGGTTTTCTCTTACCTGTACATTCAGTCCATGAAAGTACTGCCTCCTACTTAAAAACTTACTCTGTTTTGGAGCAATATAATATATTTTCATCCATTTGGATTAGGAGTCTGTTTATGGTTCAGTATTAGTGTCACCCACTTCTCCCAAGACTTACAAATTTTTTTATTTTTCTTGGATTTGCTAGTATCTGAACTCAACTATGCTGAATAAGACCTACCTACAGTTTTTGGCTGTTTTTCAAGCCTGAAGCTGTATAGCTGTTATACTGCTTTCAACCAATTTTAATATTTTCCTATTTGAAACAATCATTTTTAGACTATTTCTATTTTACTTACCACAAAAGCCATCTATTCTTAGTTTAGTGCCAGAAAGGAGAGTTGTAATAAGCATACTGAGCTGACTGATTCTCACCATTTACCTGCTCTTTGTCAGAACACTGCTAAAGTTTTCCACTTGAGACTGAAACCCATAGTTTCTAGAAAGAGCAAAAAGGACAGCAAGGGCAATGCGTTGGGCAAGGGCTTCTCCTGTCATTGCTACTGTTCTCCATTACCCAGGAAAGGCTTTCCTTGTTGCTAAGCCTCCCTCTCTTGCAAGACATTCAGACCACTGTCATAAGTCCAGCTATCTTGGTGTTAAGCTGTGGGCACAATTCTGGCTTAATGAGCTGTCCTGTGAACACATACAACAGCACTGTTGGGTAAAAGCAGAGATGGACAGTATCACATTTGACATATGAAAAATAACAACAGCTTTTTTAATGCTTTCTTTAAAAAAAAAAAAAGCTTTACTTCTTATTGGGCTAGGAAGGCTAAATTAGCATTTCTAACCTTTAAAACAGTTTCATATCCTAGGAAGTCTAGGTCTGGATCTCACCACTAACAGCAGCAGTGAAATGAAATTCACGTTTCAGCAGGGTGAAATGAAATTGTTCACTAACCTGTAGTGCTCACCATGTACTTCCACTTCACCACATACGTGTCTCCCTCGTGGAACTGCCCTATGCTTTGCTTAGGCAGTCTACTATAATCAAATTCCAGGATGTGCCAGACATCCACAGACGCAGTGATAATTTCAAACTGCCTCCCATCTTCCCCTTCTACAAGTCCATAGCCCCGGCCAATATTCATTCCATCCAAGACTGTGCCTACAGTCGTTTGGGGCACAGCAACCATTAGCATGACATCATATGGTTTAGAGTCAGATCTGGATTCTTCCTGTCAAAAAACACAAAAGAGATTTCTTTGAGCACAGCTTTCTTCTTCTTACCCCATAGTTCCAGTCAAGCAGCTTGACTCCTGTGTATTTCTGCACTTTATTATCTTGTCATTGTTTGATGCCTTGTCAAAGCCACCTTCAGTATTCACTGAGCTGGATGGCACTGATAGAAAGCAGCTCTGTGGGTTCACTGCAGGTGGTGATGTTCTGACCCCTAGGTCAAAGCCCACAAGATAAAGTGCTCTGGACCCTAGAGAACAAGCTTCCTGGCTTCCATCTCAGCTAGGCCATCTAGTTTGTAATACCTAGCATGCTAATTATATATACCTTCTGGTGAAGAGATTCACTGGAATTCTTCTCATTGAGTTTCTTTAGCTCTGTCCAATCAAGAAATTTTTCTTTGAACAGTATGGTCTCGTTATGTTCTGTGAGTCTGCCAAACACTGCCCAGTCTGGGCGTCCTTGTCCCTTTCTATACAAGTGAACAAAAAAAAAAGGATTAAATTGAAGATGGTAAAATAAGGGCAAGAAAATGAAGTTTCTGCAACAAGACTAAACTTGAGTTTTGATACCTGGGTATGAGGGGATTGCATTCTCCAGGGTCCAGAGGATTTATGTCGCAATTGGAGTAGTCAAAGGTGCCATTCCACAAGTGTTTTGCCAGCTGGAATGCCACTTTTCTTTGTGCTAAAGTAACTTCCTTTCCATGCCATACATATACCTCACTGCCAAAATCAAACACCAGCACCTAAAAACAAAACAACAAAAAAACCCAACCTACCATTAGGTAAAGTGATACCCTGATCCTCCAGTTTCCTCATGGTGCAACAGTGTGTTGAACACAAACTCCTCCAAATATATTGAAATTCTGCAGTGACACTAACAACTAGCACTGCAATGCAAGTATGGTCAGGGCAGTGGTCTGCATGGTGATGTCTAATTGATGAGGATGACTGGAAGCAAGTATGGGCAATGAGGTGGGAGCTGAGCAGGTTAGCGAGCTCTTTTTGCTAAAATCCTGATTCAGTTGCATGACTGATTACTGTCCAGTTACAGCAGCTTTCATTGACATTTAGGCCTATGCTTCATCCTGCAGCCAGGGAAGACTGACAGAATTGTGGGTAACTGGCTCAGCAAACTGGCAGCTACTTTAATGCTTTCAAGAAAATGCATCGTGTCTTTATTTTGAAAGTCTGCTCTCATTTCTACTTAGATAGGCAAAACGGTTGTTTGAAAAGGAAAGGTCTGCTAAGAATAGAAATAAAAATGCTTGAAAGGGTAAACAAGTTTTTATTTTGTTTTGTTTTTCTGAAGTGCTACCTGTTTTGCACTTCATGACTTTGGAGTGAGCCTCTGTTGACAAAAAGATTTACACTTCCTGAAATAGTATTTCACTTTAAAGGTAACATGATTTAATTTCTTGAGACCTGCAGCATACTCTAGACAGCAAAGTGCTCAGAAGTTTTTCAGAAACCCAGTTTTCAGTGAGCCTCTCCATAAACATTTGCAGGTACTCAAAGCCATTACTATGTTGTATGTTTGTATGTATGTATGTTCCTGTACTTTCCACAGGAGCGGTAAGTGGCACGATACCTCTTTTGGTTGTAGCAGGGTACATTTTGGCACCTTTCCCCAGTAGTCATCCTCAGGAATGAGTTTGTCTTCTACAAGGCGGTAAATGCAATTTGTTTCTATTATTGCAGCTTCATACATTTCATCTTCTTCAGGATTTCCAGCAGCTTAAGGAAAAGATCATCAAAAATAATAAAAAGATTTAACATCCAACTATCTTTACTAAAGAGAACCAACTCAACTATTTCACTGTGATAAAACATCAGATACTGTAACTGTAAGAATGCTTACACTGGTAATTTGTCTGTCCACCAAGGAGTTTCCAGAAGTCTTTGGCTGCATGAGTATGGGTATTTATTCCTTCTTCTATAGTCTGTATATAAGAAGCTCTGCAGCCAAGTTCCCGCTTTGTCTGAATTAAAGTTGCAAGTTCTGAAGCCTAAGAGATTAATAGTTATCTGAACAGGACCGCTTAAGTCTTTGGAATACTTGTGCATATCTTGTTTGGGGAGAAGGCAAAAGTAGATAGGATTTAATAGCAAATAGCAGGAGAAATGGTGATTATTTGTTGCACTAAAACAGACACTAAAGAAAATGTTACAGAAATACATTCATTATTTCATTTGCCTTAAATGAATCTTAATGAGCATGAAAATAAAAAGGGCATCCTGCAATTCAGACTATTTTTTGTTTGAGTGCAAATCTGTTTCCTGAGGATATCCTCTTTTCTCTTGCAGCTTCACAGCCTACACTCTCCTGTGTCAGCTTTCATCCTGTGCACAGGCTAAAACATATTTACAGGAACCCTGCATATCTACTCGTCGTTGACTATCAGTTACATGCCTCTTTTTGAGACAACTGGCACCAGTTACATCAGAGATACATATACTGCGACAGTTCTAAAAGTAAATAATAAAAAAATCAGCTAGTACTAACCTTTGCTTTTTCTATGACATTTGCAAACTCTCCTACCCATAAGAAACAGAGATGCGGAGTTAACAACAGGAAACAGTCCCCGCTATTCAAAGATGAGGCCCTTGGTTCAACTAATCTTGTTTGAACATGTCTTCTTCCTAAAGAGAAAACAAAGCTAATTATATTCCTTTTACTACTGCTGTCAAATGCCAAGATCTAATTTGTTTTGAATGAAATACAAACAATCCCTGCACATTTAACAAAATATATGGAAACAGACTGTTAAAGAAGAATTAAATAAGACTACTACTGTGGAAAAAGGGTTTACTCATAGGAAACAAACAAAAAAATGTTGCCTCCTATCAACTAGTATTTCTATTATTTCCTGTTCTTGCCTTAACAACTTTGTGTTCTACTGGAAATAAATTAAGTAAATGGCAGGTAGCGGCCAAATTCCAGAATCCTTTACATTTGCCTGAGTGAAACTATGGCACAGTTTCTGTAGGCAATAAAGCGTTTTAAGAATTTTACTTTGTCAGAAGTGTAGCTATTATTTTGCAGAATCAGATACATTACCACACACAGTAAGAGGAAGGGGAGCAAGAACACTGTCACATCACTTCCAAGTTATACTGAACACTGGAAGAATGGAACAGTTCAGAAATTTCCACAGGAGATGGCTAGAATTCCGAAACAGTCAGTTTTCTCCTTGGAACACATACACCAGTGGCCACAATGTGAAACTTTTTGTAAGTTTTGCATTTATTACATAGTTTTCACTTACTCTTTTGGGTTTTGGACATAATTTCGAGCTGCAGATCTAGAACAAGCTAAGTATCTAACTGTGGTTGCAACTCCTATACATTACAATCAGCCTATTGTGTATGGACAGTAAAAGCAGTCCCAGTATACCTTTAATTTGCAGCAGCATTAGCTTCTTGTATGGCACGGCACTGTTATTGGAGTTTTGCTCTGTTAGATTAACACTCCGCAGGCTAACATTGCTGAAGTTCTCTTTGCTTGCCAAGCCAGCAAGTGCTACTTCTGAGAAATTTGAGTTTGTAGACACTTATACATAAGAAGTTGGAGAAAAAACACACACAAACAAAAGAAGGACAAAATTATTAAAAAATAAGTTGCTTCATTAATAAAATATTTTCTCCCCATTATTCCCAGTTTTCCTCCTTTTTAATAGCAACGGCAAGCCCATCTTGAACTCAGATTAACTGCTAGCCCAAAAGCTTTGAAGGTTTAGTAGTACCTAAGTTTCAAGGTATCATCCAAGAGTAAACTATCAGTGTCAGAATTGTTATTTGGCAGAAATGGCGACTTTGCTAGGAAATATGTCTTACCCAATGTTTTGTAAAGTCCTGAGTAGATCTCCAATGCCTTAGGACTGATTAATGATGAAAGACAACAGAGTAGCCAAAGCTAATTAACTCAAATTCCCTTCAAATTTGTCTCAGCCAGTGGGATGCAACAGCCATTTACATTTCAAAGTTTTAGCCATGTTTCACTTTAAACTAAAGTAGCTTAAATTCTTGGCTACTTTTGCTTATTTATCAACCAAAGAAAAAGCACTTTGAATTTATAACTCAGAGAAATGCTTCTCAATAAATGGCAACAAAGTACAACACATATAATTAGTGTTTTCATCAATACAGGTAATATCTAAAGATGATCTCTCTTTATTCAAGTGTAATAAGGAACACTTGTACCCAAAATGGTAAAAGTGGCTTGACAAACCTTGGAATAAATGTTACAGTGATGTCTTTTGCTGTGTGTCTGGTTGTCAGGAGAAAGCAACATCAAGTAAAACACAAAGTCCTGCCACAGAGCACTGATAATTTATGGAAATTAATCTTTCTGAGTCACGAAGCCTAATTCTAGTTTCTGAGAGAAAACCAGGATCCAAAATTGAGGCCAGTGTACCTGAGCAAAAGTTTATCTATTCTTGCCAGCTTTACCCCCACTCAGCACAACACAACGCTAGATCTGCTTCCCTTGGATCTCCTGTCCTCACCCTGCAGGCGCAGTGGCGTTCTCTCTCTCTATGCACAAGGTACTGTGCTAAAAATACATCACTAAACCTACGCACAGGAGGGGGCCATAGGTAGCTTTCCCCAAGGAAGTCACATATGCCCGTCTCTCCACACCTCCTAGGCAGTCTACATTCAACATCATACCTCAATTTCTGTCTCTCAGAGAAGATATGCCATTCCCTCAGTTGTGCTTTTTGTGTTGGAATTTTTTCTTTTGTTTTCTTTTTAATTAAAACAGCAAGCTATGTCTTATACAAATAATTCGGTTAGCTTACTTTTTTCTACTTTCATTCGCTTTGACTCCATGAAGGCAATGTTCAGTCTTTGTTCAGTATATTCATGAAGAATATCTTCTCTTGCTGCCAACATTTTCAGGGGGTTTCTTGAAGACTGGACTCTGCGTGTAGGCCTAACAGCACGTTTGTGCTCTGCTACAGAAGATATTAACCTGAAAAATAAGCAGTGTATATAATCATCAGTTAATTTTCCTAGTCAGAATCATCTGATGACAAGAGATTTGCTTTGATTTTGGGTGTGACATTTGTTAGGAAATGAGGATCAGTTCCTTCATTCAGGCAGAAGAGTGATTTTGGAAATATCTAGAAGAAACGGACATACCCAGTACTAAAATATCTATAAGATGACTTACTGCTGAACATTTTGACCACTGCCCATGTCTTATCCAAAACAATGTGAAAAAAACCTAGTTCTTACTTTGGTGCGTAAGGATCAAAGATGGCATCAAAGTCCTCATCAAGGTCCAAAGGCACTGAGGAGGAAGGGAAATCCACATGGCGATAAAATTTGGAAAACGTTTCATCATCATCCAACTTCATCACCTCTTTCACAGACTTTCCGGTAACTGTCAGCACTGTCTCTTGCATCCCAGCAACTGCAGGAAAACAAAACCCAAAAAAATCACCCATAAATAATCACACCAGAGCTTCTAACTCTAGAAAAGGTAAACATGGCTTGTTTGGTAGTTGTTGGGGTGGGACTTTTTGGGGCGGTGGTGGTGTTTTGGGTTTTGTTGGGTTTTTTTTGTTTCAACTTTTTTAATTTATGGAATTTGAAAGAGAGATGGTAGAACAGTCTGTTGGAAAAGAATGGTAAAACATAGTTTAACTGCTACTCACATGCAACAATCTTTATTACAAAGAGTTAGGGACTATCTAAAATGAGTTGCTTTCCTAGGAGGATATAAGCATTTTATAGGAGACATTTAGACTGGGTATTAGGAAAAATTTCTTTACTGAAGGAGTGGTCAAGCATCAGAACAGGCTGCCCAGGGAAGTGGTGGAGTCACCATCCCTGAAGGTCTTCAAAAAACATGTAGACATGGCATTTCAGGATATGATTTAGTGGGCATAGTAGTGTTGGGTTGACAGTGAGACTTGATCTTAGAGGTCTTTTCCAACCTTAATGATTTGATAACACTGTGATTCTACTCTATGATTTATGGTCTTGTATATTGCATCTTGCCTCCAACCACACAATTCCTTCTTTTGTAAAGATCTACTAGAACTGCAAGTGGAAAAGTCACTACTTCAGACTAGTGAGTACAGCACAATCATTATCCTATGCTAGTGCCTCCTCTGCTGAAATGTGAATACACTTGTTTATGGTATTTGACACTCTACAAATTACAAAAGGATTTTTGTCTTACAAATGGAGGACAGACATGAGATGGAAACACCTGAGAACTCTACACAGCTTCATAAGCAGCTGACAAGCTGTGTAAGGAAGCTGTATGAGCTGCTACAGAGAGTCAGTTTTCAAAAAAGCAGGGAAGCGAATGAACTGTGCTTGGGAGCAGCTTAGTGTCCTATCTTGATTTTACTAAGATTGAACTACATTTAAAGCTGTTTCACCGTGTATGGCAATATGGTTCAGACTGGCTGTACGGTTTTAAGAAATTTTGCTCTTAAGAAGAATGTGTACATCATGTATAGAGAAAGAAGGAAGTTATTTTGGGATTTGCGATTTATTCTATTGTACATTTGTAATACAATTGCATAAGGTGCTTTTTCCTTAAAATTTAGCAAAGACTGAATCACAAAAATAAATTATGTGATCAATAAGTGCAGTCTGAACAAAGAACTATTCAGTTTCTGTTAACAGATATTTTAACTAAGAGGTACTTTAAGTGATTTACTGAAGTTGGAGAGTGGACACATTGGCACCTTTGGTAACTCTACCAACCTTTGTTATTCAGCCTTCCCAAGAACGACTCCAACTTGTCAAGCTTCATATCTGATTCCAACTGCATATCAGGCCTGGCTTCAATTTCTAAGCAAACCAGAAAGTAAACTTGTTAATTGACAGGAAGTTAAAAAGCCTGAATGCATTTCAGCCATTTTTATTCCTTACCTTCCAAGGGCTTTGTTACTGGAGTGGTAGACTTCTGCCGGTTACTGAAAGGGGATGCTACTGGTGTGAGTGCGCTTGGAGAAGCCAGACCTGTGTAAGAACAAAGAACATGAGAAATGCAGTCCTGGGTCAGCCCACGTTTCCAACAATGATGACAGGGGAAGCTACTTAGGGAAAGCAGATGAGCCTGACCACTTCCTACAGTCCTTCATACTTGCCCAGCCTCCACAACTGTTGCATTAGGGATGGCAGAGTATACTGCCCTGCCAGCTCCTTAAATCAGCAGCAGCTTCAGAAACTGTCCCATTCACAAGAACAAAGCTTTATTTCCAAGTGTCTGTAAGCAAGCTAACACAAGATACATTCTTTCTCTTGAATACAGTCATTTTGCTTGTTTTCAAGGTAGCAGCAGTTCATCTGGTTTACATTTTTAACTCCAGTTCTACCACATGCTACATTTTAAAAACATGCAACTGTTCTGAACAAAAAGATATGGTTAGCAGGGATGCTACCAAGATCTTGCTTAGCACCTTCCCAACCACCACTCCCTCACCCCTCTTTTTTAATTTAAACCAATCTCTAGTAATACAGATAGCAGGATGCATTTGACCTGTGAATGCTGTACCTGGATTAAGCAGGAATTCTTTGGCCCTGTTGTGTTTTTAAGAACACATGGGAATGGAAGCAGAAATGGCACTGAGTCCCCACCACATCAAGCACTACTCCTTCCTTTTGTTGTACTCACCTTCTGCCTTTTCAGTAACTATCATAAAGCAATTCATTCTGGAACTAGTGGGTAAAATAAGATTATTTTTGTTTCGTTATTTTCATGCAAATCTATGTTGCTCCAGTAAGAGAAATGGCACTCTATAGGTTTCATGGTTTTTATTAGGTAGCACAGCATACTGAAGCAAAGAATTGCATCTATTATCTCTTGCTGCCTAGACTTCCAGTAAATAGGGAAACTGGCATTTAAACTTTCCTCTGTTTTCCACTTAGCCATAGCTTACTATTTGCTGAGCCACATAAGTTTAAGTCTTTAGTTATTTTGGTCAGATTAAACTGATATTGTGCTGAAAGAATACATACAAACCACATTTTCACTATCTTTAGTGCAACTCCTAGCAAGTCATAATTGTCAAACACCAAGATAGACTTAGAATATAATCAAGTAGCTTTTCCTCAAACAAGTTTTTTCCCCTGTTACTTAAGAGACTTAAAATTCCAGCAGGTTTTAAGTCAACCAGTAAAGCCTTCATCAAGACGTATTTGAGAGAACATAGCTCTTAAGCCGCTCTCCCAGGACTTAATCCACAAGACCACATTGAGAATCGCTTCAAATGTTAGTAAAGGATCACCTTCCAAATAGGACTGAACAACTTTCAACCATAAGAAGCAAATAAAATATAGCATATCTGGGCACATGTATATTACAGGGATTTAATTTTACATTGCTTTCTCATCATCTCTTAAATTAAAAACTCATCACGATAATTTATACTTTTAGGCAACAAAAATAGCATACATCTGAATAAAATCCCACGAGCTACTACTGATGCCACCTGTCACTGGATTACCTTGCTTCTCTAAAAGAATGATCACAGTATCTAAGGTGATACTTTCCGCGTATTTTTCTTTTCCCATTAGGAAGAACAAATGCTATCACCAGTTCCTTTCCAAAGATCAATCTATTTGGCAAAAAAATCCAAACCAAAACCAAACCTCAAAAATCAGTCTGTGGACAACTGTACATTTTTTCTTGGTGACCCTCCAAAACAGGTTAGTCTTTCAAACACTGACAGCTGGATGTTTCTTGCAGCAAAACAATGTAAGCAACAGCTAAAATATGTTACTAATAGATGTAATTCCTAATACCATGTATCTGTTTAACTGCTAACAGAATGTGGCTTGGATTGCAAACAGTGACTCCCTGTTGCAAGACTGCTCTCGCCCCACAATGATTTTTTGGGGTGGTTGTCATTTAACTCAAGGTTCATTGTTGTTGTGTTTAACAACCAAGTTTCTTGTAACAAAACAGAATTTAGTATTCATTAACCACAAGAGATCAGTTTAGGTGCTTTCTTCCTGAAGCTATCATGGTCCCAGGTACACTGCATGAACAGCTTTATTTCTACCACATACAGCCTTCAGAGACTCCTCTTCACTTCAGAAGAATGCCTGCATCTGGAAACTGTGATTGAGTTAAAGAGATTCCAAAAATGTCAGCATTGCTTCCTTGTTCATTTCCACCCTCTGGTTCTACGCAGAAATCTGTTCAGTGATTTCGTCAGCCAAACACAACACTTTGTGCTGTTCTTCAAAACAGCATCTATAAAAATAACATGTGTCTGCTAAATATTCCCAGTGATCTTAGGGGTGGGGGAAGTGCTAGCAATAGCAACAAGTAGATTTCACAACTTTTCTCTAGACAGTGCACCTGAGTATTCAAAGAAAGAATACATAAGAAAGAATACACCAACTCTGCCCTCTGGGCTGTATTAGAAGGAAAAACAAAACATATGACTGTTCAAGTGATTGACTATCACCAGTCAGACAGAGCCCAGTGATACCTGGATGGTAGCACAACAGTGCAAAACAAAATGGATCAGTACCAATGGCCACAAGAAGCTAAAGCCAACAGCCTCATGACATGGTATTCAGCTGAGGATAAACAGTTCTCCTCTTGCTAAACATGGATACTGTTTCTGTGTAACTTTAGCTTGACTTTATTTTGACTAGACAGATAAACAGTGGCTTATTTATATTAGGATCATTTCATCACTGACCTTTTTTTACCATTCGGCCAGCTACAGTGAACTGCGTGGAGTCATTGGCTGCTCCTTTACCCTTGGACTTCCATGCTTCTTCTCGAGCTGTGATCAAGTGTTTCCTTTCTTCAATGGTCATCTGACTCTCCTGGTTATCTGACATTCTCTGCTTTTTTCAGGGAAAAGAGAGAGAGATATTTAAAAAATAGATGAACTGACCAGGATATAGCAAAGGACTGGCTGAAGAAGGAAAAGAACAGGAGAACAAGCTACTAAAGGGAAGTCACAACTCGGTGACCTTGAGAAGCTTCATTGTCTTGCTACCCCATTACACTGTGAAGACGAAGTTTTGTTCTATGCTCTTTGACCTTCTCTTGGAACTACCAGCAAAAGCAAATGGCAAAAGCAAACCATTTACTCTGCATATGATCTAATGTTCCAGACCTAGTTATTTTGAAACATGACTTGCTACACTAGTGAGATCACTAAACTGACTTTCAGCAGGTGTTTTCAAGTGTGCAAATCTGCAGGTGGCACAGGGAATAACAACAATGAAGTGAAACTTCAGTTGGTGATTTCTGAATCACTCACTCTGTTACAGTAACTTAATTCTGCAGGAGGATTAGCAGCCTTATCTCTCCAGAGGCTGCTCACTTTAGTTCCTGTGTCAGCTTGCTCTACCGAATATTTTTACAGTGACCTGTGATCTTCTTCCCCTTTTTTTTAGGTCACCCTCAGCTTTCCTCACTTGCTTTAGAGGGTAGCAGCCAGCAGCTTGAGTGATTAGGAGCAGTTAGGAGCATTAAGTATCTTAGTGCCCTCCTAACACAAAGGACTGATAATGGTATGTTAAAGAGGAAAGAAACTGAATTTACATACTCTGCTGTAGCTAGGTCAGGCCACAGAAATATTACTTCAATGCACTTATCTTATAGAGTAGCAACATTTCAGGGATTATACTGCATAGAAATAACGTATGAAAGTATTTTCAGTGCATGGGACTGTCAACTCTAGAATTACTTCCAAGTTGTGTGCCCTTTGCCATTTGTCTTCACAATCTACCTGCTAGAACTGAAAAAAACATACAAAAAATCTAAAGCTTTAGCACAGCTTTATCTCATACAACCACAGAGGTGAAATGAAAAAGGACGCAAAAATCTCATGAACATAGTAAACGCTTTTCTCCATTTCAAGATACAAGGAAGAGATATGAACCCAGATACTCTCACTTATTTCTTTTCTTAAAATCAAACAGACTAAATATATCAGTCACTTTAGATATAAACTCTCATGACTGCAGAAGTCACACCAAAATAGAGATTCTGTAGCTTTCAGCATTTACCAGGAACAGTATCCATCAGCCGGAAGAAACGGCTTGTGTAAGGACTAGGACATGAGAGCCCTCCACTCCTTCCCCTGGTTCCATGTAGCTCTGCAGCCTTCTGCAGTAAAACTTGTTCTCAATTTATTAAGAAAGATGTCTGGGCAGCCAGACACTATGACTGCAAGTCATGATAATCAAGACAAGAACATCTGATTTTTTGCTAGAACTCTGAAGGCTTCAATAGAAACAACAAGATGCAAGTCTATTCAATATTGCTTACTCCTCTGTAAGAGCAGCTGAATGCTTTAAATAAAAACACTGGAAATAATCTCTGTTTGCTTCCTCCAGTCACTACCCATTCCAGTGTCTGAAGCACAGGCATCTCTGGGATGAACAGCTGGTAGAGAAAAACCCACAGCAACACACTAATGGAGATCTTGGCAGAAAATTAATATATACCTAATGAAACCACAAGTGAAGTTACATACACAAAATGAATACTTTTAACTTAGTAAGGATGCTGAATTCAATCACAATATGAGGGGAAGTGCAGGAGAGGCAGGAAGAAGTAGAGTCAAATAAATTCTTTCATATATATATATTTCTTTTTCTTAAGTAACAGGGGGCTTAATTTTGAATTTTTTTCTCCAGCAAAGACCAGAAGTTCCAGAGTCTGCAGTTACTGGAAATACTGAAGACACAGATCTGGAATGCATATGTGTTAATCACTAAAGATGTAAATTGTAAGAAAGATCAACCCCAATAAAAAGCTAAAGCAAAAATTATTTTAGTGTACCAGGAATAAATAAAAGCTTAGGAAGACAATGGCTCCAATGCTATTTTTCCAGTAAACAAAAAACGCTGTTACGTTCAATGAGAATTTGTCATGAAAAATATATCCATATGTTCATTGATATCTCTTCTTTCAGACAAATTATAAATTCCTAAAATCAAGATAAATGGAAAAAGGATCAGAAGAATTGGCATCTAACAACATGAAATTGATAGAACAACGGGGAATGGTTTTAAACTGGAAGAGGGGAGGTTTAGACTAGATATTAAGAAGAAATTCTTTACTGTGAGGGTGACGAGACACTGGCACAGGTTGCCCAGGGAAGCTGTGGATGCCACCTCCCTGGAAGCGTTCAAGGCCAGGTTGGACAGGGTTTTGGGCAACCTGGTCTGGTGGGAGGTGTCCCTGCCCATGGCAGGGCTTGGACTGGATGAGCTTTAAGGCCCCTTCCAACCCAAACCATTCTCTGATTCTCAATAACAAGACTAGGAAATGCCCCAAACACAAACTGTGATTTTTAAAAAAAGCCTTTGAAAATGGGAAAATGCAGGGGACTTACAGAAGCTTGGATGAGGGCAGTATTTAGAAGTAAAACTAGAGCATGTAGGTGCAGGTTACACAAGCTGTGTATTGTTCCAGACACTCATTGGAAAGCTGCTGTAACACAATCAATAAAGAATCAAAGCACAGGCGTGTAATTAATGCCATTCCACGTGGCATTATGGAAAACAGGTTTAATCAAAATGGTAAGTTTGATGAGATCAAGTGTGATTAAATATGTTAACACCGTTACCTCTGATTTCTTTAATATATTTGACTTAATCAGAGATGACATTCTGAGTTTTTTTGATCAATATAAAAATACCAGTGCAGCTTACAGGCTGCAAACCAGTTAATTGACTGAAAAATTATTTCTAAACAGAAAAGAGCTATACAGTGATCTGATTAATCTCAACTTTGATCAAAACGTTTTCAAGCACATAGTAAAAAGATACAGTTCTGCTGAGAAGACCCTGATGATGCCACCAACATACAGAAGAGTGATGATAGAAGAAATAATCACAATGATGGGTAGAAAGTGTAATCACAAAATATCTGGTAAATGAGGCTTTTAAAAGAAATGTTATTTTAAAAGGAACACAAGCAAAAACCAGTTGATTAGGAAAACAGAAAAAGATGAGAACAATTCCCACAAACAGTTGTTCTGAACCGATAATCTGTACTGCAACAGCTCATGCATTTTCAGCCTCTACACTTCATCCCAGGATGCAGACAATTTTGAAAGGTTTCAGGAAAGGGCCAAAATACGTTTTCAGGATTTGGAAAATATCTACTTCAGATTACATCAGATGAGTATTTATTTTTACTGGAGAGGGTTAAGAGCTCAGTTTTACCCAGTGAGAATAATTACACATGAAAAATTACTTAATATTGCAGTGAATTGTCTGTATGTTGACAGTTTAGAATGAAGACTGCATATTTTTTCTAAAAAGATCTTTTTTAAGTCTGAGAAGGAGTTATGGACTCGATGCAAAAAGAGAAACAGGGATTACTTTTCTTACACTACTTGGCTAGGTTGGATGATGATACTGGTCTTTTCTAGCACTGCAACACATCTCCACAAGAAGAATCCAACAGCTCTACAAGTACTGAAAAGTTTCTGCATTGTTTTCCTCTGCAACTCTATGTGTGCACTGTTATAAAGAGAAAACTCAAATGCAAATGTACTGCTTCCTGTTCAAAAGTGGTTTGAGCAAAACAGAACACACTCAACTCATGTTTGGTGCAAAGAACAAAATGATTAATTGTGCCAGAAAAAACCCCAAATAAATCTGTCTGCACCTTGACACTCTGCTATAAGGATGCAGCTTTCTAAGATGATAGGATGTAGCTCACCACAGTCAATAGAAATATGAACACTTTTTGGGTGTTCCCCTTTTAAGACAGATGGGATCAACAGCTCATTGAAGGACCTCCTCTCACTACTGGAGGGATATTATATTATCAAGTTTGACTCTATATTTACTTTCTAGATACATAGAATTGGTGAACTCTGTCACAACAAAATGAGTAGGTTATCTGAAGTAAATAGTAATAAAACTATATTAAATTCAGAGCTTACAGAGACCAGGTAACAGAAACACATTTCAGTTACTAGCCTCAAATTTAAATTTTAATTTAAAAAACCAAACCAAACCAAAATATAGAAACCCAACGGAGTAAAAGATCATCCTCAAAACCAGCTATGAAAGTGAATGTGAATGTAAGTATCAGTAGTCAAAATAAGTATCATACTTCCAGTAGCTTCTGCCATAGTCATCACCCTCTGAGCTGTAATTTTCTGCCCCGTGGATTCACAGCCATTACCCATGCTGGTCAGAATGCTCCTTGCATGTGACATACATTTCATGGGGGAATGAAGAACCCAATGGATTCCCTGCAGTGCTACAATCACAGTTCTGAACTGGGGGCAAGAGACAAGGAGGTGCAATAAAGCAGAATTAGATTTGCATAGATCCACTGAGATCTTCCAGTGAACTCTCCTTGTTTTCTCGTGTTTTTCTTCAACTTGTTTATTTGCCTGCTCCTGCCTTTGCTTTTTTTTACCTCTGACCATGTGAAACAGGTTCTGTTTGCTCAGATTGAGACCAGTATTCTACTTCAGCTCAAAGACAACTTTGTAAAGTAGCTCTAGCTGAAGAGCTATATTTCTCATTATCTATAAATTCCTATAAGTACGGTCTTCAAATTGCTTATGATGGAATTGCAGAGGTATGGACAAAATTTTGATGAGCACTTCACATGAAGCTTCTCTAAAATTTCCTGGAACAGCAGCAGAACTCTATTCCCAAGCAAACACGAAGTTAACTCTGCTGCCACAATTTGCTTTGGGATTGTGCATCTTAGACCTGAATGTGATTTTCTGTTTTACTGCTCCCTTCAATAATTAAATAGAAAGTTTGTACAGCATTTCACCTTCCATCTCCAAGGATGATGTTCATCAGAAGTAGGAGAGCTTGATTCTTTCAAACTAATACTACAGACCTTCAAGGAAGAGACAGAGAAGCAGGAAGATGGGACCATCAGAGAATAGAGGCAGGATGTGCCAAGGCAAAAATCCTTTAGATAGGGACTAGGGAAAGGCACTATAGGAAAGTCACCTCTGAACAAAAGCAGCTTGTTTTTTACAGTCAATGAAGTAGATTATTTTATGTCTTACAGTGTATATGCGCATTACTTACAGAGAAGTCAGGGTACACAGCATTTTATTCTAAAATAAGCACTGTGCAGTTACGTATTGCTCCTTTTATATACCCATTTTAGCAATTTGCAAGTTTGGAGTGTTAATGTGATAATGTCTCCTTCATTTACTTTCTCACCTATATAGTTTAGCAGATACAGAATTTTTAGAAAATGAACAATAAGAGAAACACTAGTAGAATGTATATTGAAGAAGAGTACACAGCATAGGAGCATAATACTGTGTATCTTTAAAGCAGCATTTACTAAGCTGGTTAATCAGTTAAGAGGATTATTAATTTCCTATGTAAAAAAAACCCAAAAAAACCCCAAACCAAACTGTCAAAATGTGCTTACTTGAAATTGTTGAGCACTTAAATTGTGCAGACTTTTGCTCACCTGATTAATAGGCAGAAAAGGATGAAATTTATGGAGAGCGGGTATAACTGGAGAGTAAGTAGAAGCATATACAGGTTCCTATGGCAAGGACAGAAGCAGAGCAAAAGAATTAGAAAAGAACTGGACTATGAGACATGGAGATGGAAGGAAATAACTCATCTTCTTAAAATGAAGTAAACCTGAATCTCTTAATCTTCTAGAAATGTCTTCTCTATTAGAAAGCCAGAGATTTAAAACGTTGTCATGATACAGCAGCATGTTTACCAAAGCCATTCCATGCAGGAATTAAACAAGTTAGTAACAGTATCACTACAGTTCAACACAGAGTGGAACAGCACGGCCAGAAGATACACCTTTCACATGCTGATCATTTTTATGTCTCTGTTTTCATGCACCATTAAACTGATGAACTGTGACAGCCACAACATGAATAATTCTGCTGCAGGTTTAATCAGACCCTGCTAAAGGACAAGCCATCTATATTTGGGACGAAAAGAAAGAATGCTTCCTAAAACTGGGATACTCCAAAGCCATCTAGAGGGACGCACTAAGCCCACAGCACTCAGCAAAGGTGAGTTCACCACTCTAAGCAAAGACTACAAATAACCCCTGCCTCAGAGCAGGGCTTACCCAAAGCTGATTTAGACACAGCTTTATTATCTATAATTCTCCTTCCTTTCTGTAGGTTAAAGCAAATGTGGAATATGGGTAAACGCAGCTCTGCAGAGTGGCTTAAAATGAAGCCTAATCATCAGTTTCAGCTTTGATTAGCACTGGATATAAGCACTTGGTGGATGCCATATATGAAATGGATAAAACTATTACCACAGCAAGAGACTAATATTTTGCCTAAAGGTCCCTTTTTAAGGGCTTACTCCCTTTAAAAAATTTTACTCACTTCATCTCTAAGTAATTCTGAATTGACTGCTCAGCCCTAGCCTTTAACACCAGCGCTGAGCTGCAATTTGAACTTGCTGTAAGAATTAAATGCATTTCACTGCTTTAATGTGACTGCACTGCAGCTGGTAATCACATTAATCAGAGACTCTGTTCAAAATGGCTGACTATAAAATAGGAATTTTCATTCCAGTAAATCATGCTATTT
>NW_010181207.1:24758-25912 GCF_000695765.1 Mesitornis unicolor
TTCAAGTTATTTAATTTTTCTAACCATGAAAAACCCCAACAAACTGGAACTCTTCCATCCAACCAAAGATGATGGATACAAATATAGTAAATCCAAAATACTTTTCCTGAACAAAAAGAATTTTTTTTCCAGTAAGACATTTCTTGGTGTGCAGTTGTTCCCCTGATGTTAGAGCCATTCTTTGAATTGTCCAAGTATGTTTTACTGTACATATAAATAATTTAAGAAGTCTTACGGCTTCCAACAAATCCTCCTTCTGTGTGTAAAAATCATCAAAACAGATGCTGGACCTCCAAGTAAATTTCAGCTTTCCCCTTCATCTGCATCTCCTTGAATTAATCCCTTCCCCCCACCATTTGATATTTCTCTGCCAGCTTTTCCATGAATTTGATGTTTTTTCTACATTTTAGCCTACAAAAAAATGACTATAACACATTTATAGAAATCTTTCACCATGCAGACAACTGTGCAGAAGCATTTTGTCTAGAAGTGATCAAATGGCACTATTTAGTGTATATTTTAAGAGTATGAGTATTTCAACTGTTATGGTTTATAAGAAATCTAAATATACTCTAATAAGTTCTATTTTATACAACTATGCTTCAATAATCAAATCTCCAGAACAAGTTAGATAACCTTTTAAAAGAAACACACACACAAAAGAACCTAAAAAGGTGTCTGACTACATTAACAGAAGTGACAGACTACAACTAAAAACTTCAGGCACTAGTTTGAACCAGCAGGGCATGACAGAGTTTTACACACCTACATGGCTGTAGATGCATGACTGCCATGTGTGGAAATTGCATTTTAACCAGCTCAAAACACTATAGTCAATACAATTCCTGCATTTTTCTTGCAATCCAGCAACAGAAAGTACTAAGATTCTTAAGTACTTTGTAGTCAGAAAGCTCTTCTACAAATAGAGACTTAAGTGGCACAGTGCTTCATGGCCCTCAAAGAATAATAGCCATCACATTGAATAATCACCAATAATAGTATTTCCAGATTTAAGGGCAGCTGACATGGTATGTTGTAAGCAGCATAAAGCTTTACATCATTTATCATGTATCACATAATGAATCAGCATCACAAATACCAATACAGTTCAGGGAGTTGTGTATCTCACACAGAATCACAGAACGTTAGGGATT
>NW_010181208.1:0-36613 GCF_000695765.1 Mesitornis unicolor
GCCTGAGGGTAGGAAGGCTCTGCACAGGGACACGGATAGGCTGGATCAATGGGCTGAGGCCAACTGGATGAGCTTCAACAAGGCCAAGTGCCAAAGTCCTGCACTTAGGTTGCACTAACCCCATGCAGCGCCACAGGCTTGGGGATGAGTGGCTGGAAAGCTGCTGGTGATCCTGCTCTGGCAGGGAGGTTGGACTGGATGATCTTTAGAGGTCCTTTCCAACTCCTAAGATTCTGTGATATTCTTTCTGGGGATCTGCAATTTAACTAACAACCCTGCTGAGCTACAGACAGCTTGTGCCTTCCTGTCCACATATACAATATACTTACCTGCAAACTAGATAAGCCATCTAGAAATGGAGGATTTGCTGTACATCAGTGACCCTGATAATTACAGCTTACTTATAGAATGTTTATTACATGTAGAAAGGAAGAGCCACAGCAAATCCAAACAGCCATTACTTCAGCAGATGTTACGCACACAGTTACGCTGCAGAAAATTAAATTTTACCGCAGTACAAAGATGTGCTTCTTAATAAAACGTCAAGCAATCATATGAATTACAATAAAGCATATTCCACGTAGCAGCCCCTTCTCACAGCAATTAGCTATGAAGTATCCTTTAATTGCTTACTTTGAAACATGGCTCCCCCTGCTTTTTTTTCAAAGAAGAAAAGGAAAGCAATTAAAATCTTTAATGAGGAGAGCCTGCTGCCTGCCCCCTAATTCATGGGCATTCTAATGTTCAACTTCTGTCTTTTCATAATAGACATAATTGCCAGATCTACTGCAACCCATCTATTCAGAACAGCAGCATGTTTTACACAGTGTACTGTAATAATGTAATTGGTGTGATTCAATACTAGCATTAAGAGAGAAAAACAAATGCTATGTGTGTAAGATTGACAACAAGCCTGTAAAATCATGTAGTTGATGCCTCCACTGCTAAGAACTGGGAAATATTTAGCCCGTGTCTTTTGAATCTCCATTCTGGCTGTTTTGCCTGTACTGCCAACAAAATGAATGAATTCTTCACAATGGCAAGGACCCATTCACATGGAAGAGGCTACTGACTTTTCACCTAAGTTATTGGTGACCTCTACACAGCACTTGAAGGTTGCCCTCACTAACATATACAAAAAATATTCAAGGTTGATTGCAAAGCTGCTGTGAAAATGGGAAGCAGGTGGAGCAGGAAGGAAATACCAAAACTGTTCTTACAGAGATACCATAACTTGCTCCATTTCAGACCAGAAGCACAGTGAATGAAGACTTATTATTGCCTCATGAACTGTGTGGCATCTCTATCATTTCTGGCAGGCAACAGATCACAAGTTACTGGTACTCCACTCAGATAACACAGCAAAACAGCCTATTATTATTGGTTATTAAATATGACCATATAGATATATCTTATCCCTCACCAGGTATATTTTACTATCTTGTACCGTAGCAGAACTAATTCTGGAAACATCACTGAAAGCAAGACAGACGTATTCCTCCCCCAGCCAAACAGCTCAACAACCCTACACAAAAGGGAGAGAAAGGAAGAAAGTAATGAAGTTTGTTTATGAATACTGTCTTGGGTAATGAAGCCATATATTTGCTGTCCATAATGTGCATTTAGAAAATTATCTTCTGACAATTTGTATCCTCCTTGCAAGTTCGGAAACAAGACTTCCTACTGCAAAGCAGAAGGAAAAGAGCTCTCTGTCCTGTCTCCAGCAACTCACATTAGATATAGTTATTCAAGAGGCAATTAACAGTGGTGGCATATTTCCCCGCTAGAAACATGCTCTGATCCACCCTTGCAGGTCCCAACACAAAGCTTTGCCTCACAGACCAGTTAAAGAGACAGTCAGGCTTGGTATTCTAAGTGCATGGTCGTGATTCGGCAGAAACCAACAGGCAATCCTGTCCCCAGTTGTCTCTTTCAGCTGCCATAGTCCCACAGCCCTCAGGAAAATACTCATGATGGTCATCCAGCTGTTATATCATGCCTGGGCTTGTTATCATTAAAAAAAACCAAAAAATCCTACAAAAGCAACAAGAGATTTTTCTCCTTCACAGACTCATTTGTTGGACAGCATTATTTTATAAAGCTAGGAACTGTAGAGTTTTAATTATTTCTGTGCTTAAAAATATATAGATTTAATCTTACTCTGTTAAAGGAATGCTCATAGCCATGAGTTTGCTCTCACCAGTAAAAAGAACAGGACAAGTCCCAGTATCTCACTTCCCCCCTCACCATCTGTTCTGTGCTCTCAGGCTCTCCAAGGTCAAATCGCCTTTAGGGATTCAAATCAGAGGTAAAATGAGGATGACATTTCTAATCTTTGTTACACAGGCACAGAATTTATTAGTTTTGGATACAAGGAGCTTCATTTCCAGTATGAGTGAACATAGAGCCAAAAAAAATAATCTATGTTACCTGGTATGTTTGGTAGACTACATCAGCCAGAATCTCCAGTTGTAAGAGGCAGCATTGCCAGGGCTGAATAAAGGGATTTTAGACTGTACGTCTGACCTCAGATTCAAGAAGAGAAGGTTTCTAGGTGCAAAGAAAGAACTTTCTGTGTTTATTTTTGAGGTTAAAAAAAAGTAACAGAAAGTGCTCCATTTCTGGCTCTGAGAAACTTCTGGCTAACTTCAAGGGGCAGAGCAGTCAACTCAGAATACTCTTGAGAAGGATTATTAAAATAAACAAAACTGCAGCGAAGGGTTAGTCCTGCCAAACCTCCCCTGCCTACACCCTGCAGACACAAAGCACTGGAGTCCCTGATGGTGGAATCAGTGCTGT
The DNA here is from genome assembly GCF_000695765.1 of Mesitornis unicolor. NCBI lineage: Eukaryota > Metazoa > Chordata > Aves > Mesitornithiformes > Mesitornithidae > Mesitornis > Mesitornis unicolor. The sequence continues at coordinate 2,800 of NW_010181208.1, forward strand.
TCCCTCTGGTAGCGCAATGCAGAAAAATCACACTGCAGCAAGTCTCAATGCACCCTCAGTTCTACCATATCATGCCACTGGTTTTGATGGGTTAAATGCAGTAAGAATGGGGACTAGTAGTTTAAAAACAGGCCAATTCATTTCTTTCAACATGTGATAGGAACACATCATTTTATTACAGCCTCAGCTTGTAAAGGCTGTCACCAGCTGGCCTTCTCCTTGGTCTGAAGGACAGTGTATTCCTCCTCTCACAATCACAGCCCATCCATAACATAACGTAGGCTGTGCATAAGGAATGAGAATTTACCCAGTAGGCCACGAAGCTCCCCGAAGACAGCCCTGACTGTGGTAATCTTTAGGCTGCCTGATTTGTTTCACTAGATTCCTTCATAAGAACTCTACAGCCAACCACCACGACTAAATAACAGCTGGCACTGGACCACTTGCCAAACTCAAAAACCGGGATGCTTTTCATTGTTTACTGAGATGCCTTAGCTCATGGAAATAGGTTCCCATTCTCAATGGGACAGAACAAATACAGGAGGCAACGCAGGAGAGTGCCATGAGGAAAAAGGCCCCAAGGTTTCACTGTAAGTGTTAATATACCCACAGAAGCATCTTCAAAGCTATGAAAGTGGCTACCACATTATCCAGCCATCTGAATAACTTTTACATACTTAGGCTCAGAGGCAGAGTGAGTGAAATACTGAAGGAACCCTTAATTACCCCTTTAGAAGATACTCTCAGGTCATCCGACCAGAAGATACAAAACAGCTCCCTTCCAATGCAAGATAAAGGGATAAGAAGAAAAGCTAGGGCAGCAGCATCACAAGCACCAGAAAGAGACAGATGTGTGCTGGAATATAGGATCTGGCTCACACCACCTTAAAGGTGATTTCTTTTCTTCCTTTCCCCCTTACAGGAACAGTTCTTGTAACCCCCATAACACCTTCTGGGGAGTTGCATAGATCCTGGTGAAGGAGAGATCAGCTTCACCTTAGGAAGGCAAGGCAAATGGAGGAATAGAGTGAATTTCAGCAGCAAACTACCTAGCACTAATCTACTCCCTCGCTGTATGGCTTCTGGGAGGAAAAAAGGTGTTCCAGATAGATACTTCTTGAAAAAGCTACCATGTCTCCTTTTCATCAAATTTAACATATATTTACTTTTAGGTTCTCTGATGATTTATGCTCCTCCCCTGTACATCTTTGCTTTATGTCCCCTCCGTGCACTGACAACTTTTCTGTCCCTCCCCCCCCGGCCAGTTTTGTCCCCCTTGAGCTCATTCTGAAGTGGCATAACTCAGGAACAGACATGTGGAACAGCTGTTTGGCTTTATGGTCCTGCAAAAGAGTTACAATGGCATGGCTGCTCTTTTGTGTCTTCAAAAATCAGACAGGAACAGTATCTTTCTGGTGAGTTTTGCTCTGAAAGAGCAATCAAAGCGTCAGAGAACCTGGAGAGCTCCCAGCAAGCCAACCTAATTGTATACTTCTGTTTCATTTTAAGGGGTTCATAATCTTAAATACTGAAAGAACACCTAAACCAGCCAAAATCCAGGAACACCAACTATGTTGCTTACCAGCCCACAGAAACACAGCATGGCTTTCCACTGACACTCTGTCAAGGAAGGAAAATGTATTTTATTCAGTTGTTAACATTGTATTATTAGGGAGACTTCAATTGGAAATCTGCTGCTTCTTAACTCATCTTCCACAAGCTTCAGCAAGTTTAAAAAAAAAACCAACAAAACAAAAAACTTCAAACAAACAACAAACCTGTACATGAGAAAAATCACTAACCTATAATAAAGCTGTCATGGAAAAGATGTTTCATGCCAAATTAACCAAAATTTCCCCTTCTTAGTACCACAACAGTAAAACTAAAGGATAATATTTATGGATTGCAAACATGTGTAAGAATCAGATTGCTCCCTCTTGTTCCTTTACTTAGGAAGCACATTCCTGTGGTTCCTAAGTGTATTTCTGTACACAGCTGTATTTCTATAAACTCATCCTGTATTTTTGTTAAAACAATAAACTCGTGGCAAGCCTATTGCTAATGCAAAAGGAAAGCTCAGACATCCCATTTTCCCAAAAACCAGAAAGACAGTTATGGTTCCTGCAGTGCTCTACTACAGGATCTTTGATTATTTAAGTGCTTTATATGCAGCAGATCAAAATGCCTTGCATCTACCTCCAGAAAGTTTCTATATACAGAAGACAGCACTTAAGCAAATATAAGCTTATTTATTTAGTCTTGAAGTCAGCACAGCAGTCCAGTTCTTATCAATAGCATTTTCACACTGCTACATCCGTAACTTACACAATCAATTCACCATTTTATGCACTATTAGATAAAACAAGGATAACTTTCATTCACCTCAGCAGAACAAGATTATGGAGTTCAAGGTCCCACAAGACTTTTCTGACTGCAAGCCCAGTCCCAGAAAAGGCTGCAGCAGGCAGTACTGTTGCTGCTCCAGACTCCTGACCCTCCTCCCACTTGGATCAGTCCTGACAAGCAATACTGACATGAGGCCTTCCGATTTTAATAGAAGTGCATGGGGTGTTCTACAAGCCCTCACTCCGGGAGTCAACTTCCAATTCTGAGAAGTCCTTCTAACAGCCGAAAAGCCCTTGAAATCAAAGCAGATGTACTGCAGAGGCTTCATCTAGAAAGCACTTAAAAGCATGAAGTATAGTAACATTCATATGTATGTTATTTTTAAGCCAATTTAATACTTTGGGGTGGTTCAGCCTCCTCAATTTTTGTCCCCTAATTTTAAAAGCAAACAACATTACACTGCCATGTTCAGAAGAAGTTTACAGGAAAGGTGAAGGGCTTGGGCCAGAAGAAACTGAAGGAAACAAAAAACAAAACAAGTTTCTATAGTATCTCTTTTCAACTTGTCTGGAAGCTGTTTAAAAGTTTTTAAGAGGGTCATTGATGCTCCAAGGTTCTCAAATCTCATTTTGAGCTACAAGTGTCCATCCAGTATATAAAGCAAAGTAACTTCCCTTACACGTTTTCTTTATGTTTTTGTCTTCTCATAACATGAACATGTTCAAAGGTTACCATACAGTTTTCCATGCAGTTGTTTTTCTCCACCTTTTTCACTTCCTCTTGAAGGGATTTTTTTAAAGCAATTGACATTATAAATAGAAGAAATCAAATTATTTTGCTGTAGTTCATTACAAATGTTTCTGCACATGACAAAACTTTCTGTATCATCAACATCAGAAATGGCAAAGATCACTCAGGACTGACACACCTAAATTATTATTCCTGCAGACTAAGGAATATAAGCAGGATATTGTATCCTGTAAATGCCAAACAGCGGGTACCACCACCATGCCTGGCTTTAGGCAAGGCTCCCTTCCTCTCATTCTTGATCCATAAATCCACACAGATGTTTTGAATCAGTACTGACAATGTATCTGGATGTCAGAACCTGCACACAGCTACGGTGAATGCAGTCACTTCTTCTTGACAATTCTCAAAACCCTTCATTGACGTTCTACTTAATAAAAGTGGTGTCACTAACAAAGGAATAAATAGCATTTCCTGTTCAGCAGCCAAATTCTTGCTTCTGTTTATCTAGGGAAGATTCTGAAAACAAAACCAACCAGAAGGCTTGACATGAAAACGCTAGATATTCCTTTATGCTATTAGGATTACAAACTCATTTTCGGCTTACCATGGATTCACCAATTAAGAGGAGAAGAAGAGCCTCTTCCACGTTGTCTTGAGGGCAGTACACACTGAAAGACAGAACATATTTTTCTGAGGAAGGTCAAGAATTATTCTGTCAGCCTTTTTCTCATTTCACAAGAGAAGTAACTTGAAACATCTCATGCATAATTCACTTGCTAGGCAATACCTTCTTTTGCAGGTTCTCACAATTAAAAGCTCTGCAATATAACCTAGATTAGCTACACTGAACCATAAATAGATTATTTCCATTTCATAGCAAAGACAGCTATTTGGCTGGATTTTCTTCCTTCCTGGAAAAAAAAATTAACCAAAGACTCAAGGTTTAATGCTTTATTTTTCCAGCAGGCTTTTTGTTGGAGAGTTAAAAGCAGGGACACACAAAACTACTACATGAATCAGTAACATAATTAGCAGTACCAAAAAGTGTTAAAACACTCTCCTTCCTCCTGCCAATAAACTGAAATTAAAGAGAGCACTTACTTGTCTTCTGTGTACAGCTCAGGCCTCTGACAAAGATGATTGCTAACATAAGACTGATCTTCCTTGTTCATGAACTCAGGAAGCGGATCAGATAAAGGGCTCCAGTAACAGTCTTCACTGAGGGAATGGAGAAGTACTTGGGCTAGCTGTTTGGCTGCAGTCTAGAGAGCAGTGAACAGTACAGAAAAAGACATCAGTGAAGCCTTCTCCAACACAAGAGATTCATTCCTCCCCATGTTCCACCTTGGGAAGGAAGTGTACCACCATGACCGTATCACTTTTCAGAAAGCCAGAGTAGCTAAAACAACTGTGTACTGGGTTTGCACAGCAAGGTTTTGGCAGCTGGGGGGGCGACAAGGATGGCTTCTGTAAGAAGGTGCTAGAAGTTTTCCCTGTATCTGATAAAGCCAATGCCAGCCAGCTCCAAGACAGACCCACTGTTGGCCAGGGCTGAGCCAATCAGCGATGGTGGTTGTACCTCTGTGATACCATATTTAAGAAGTGGGAAAACAGCTGCACAAAAACTTCAGCTGGAGACAGGAGTGAGATGTGAGAGAAACAACTCTGCAGACACCAAGGTCAATGAAGGAGGAGGGGGAAGAGGTGCTCTAGGTGCTGACCAGAGTGGTAAAGACCATGGTGAAATAGGCTGTCCCACTGGAGCCCATGGAGATTAACAGTGGAGCAGATATCCACCTGCAGTCCATGGAAGACTCCACACTGGAGCAGGTGGATGCACCTGAAGGAGGTGTGACCCTGTGGGGAAGGTGTTTAAATATTTGGTTTTCTCTCATTATCCTACTCTGATTTGGTTGGTTGGTAATAAAATAATTAGTTTTCCCCCAAGTCAAGCCTGTTCTGCCCATGACTGTAATTGGTGAATAATCTCTCCCTGTCCTTATCTCAATCCATAAGCCTTTTGTTATATTTTTTCCTCTCCGAGAAAAAAAGCTGAGGAGGGGATGGAGTGACTGAGCAGCTTTGGTGGGCACCTGGCATTTAGCCAGAATCAATCCAACACAAGCTGCTAAAAAGTCTACAGCAGTGGCAGCTTCCTCCCTCCTCTGAAAGGCCAGCCTTATGCATTTACATGGTATTGTTGCAATGCTGTAGGAAAAAAGTATCAAAAAAGCCTGACAGTAAGGGACACTTGGGTGAATGAAGATAATTGACTGCCACACAGATCACTGAGACAATCTCACAAACATTATAATAGAGTATGATGGCACTCTACTGCATTCTCTGTCTCAGAATTTTCTATGCAAGTCTCAGCCCAAAGGCCACTTTTGTATTAGGTTTAAAAGATCAGCCCTTTATCTGTTAATATCACTCTTCCTGCAGCCTTTTATAGCTTCATCTCGGTACTGCTTCTCTCTTTTTGATGCAGTAGCGAAGGAAGAAAAGAAGAGGGTTAGAAACTTTATATTGAGTCAGCAACATCACATAGACTATTTTGACCATCAAGTGGCCAGGGATCATTAAATACTTTTTTGGTGGTTCATATATGAAGTTGGCAAGCTGGGCCCAAAAGAGGGCAAGTCAGTTTTGTAAAGTCAAGTTATCTGTGGCATTTGTCCTTGTCCCCCACCCAACAAATCTCTATTTTTCTGCACTGCAAATAGATGAGCATGCAAACAAGCACAAAGACATAAAAATGGGTGGTATCTTCTGTGAAGTCTAAGTAGCACAGCACTCTAAGTTGTACAGTAAATATTCCACAGAACAGAGGCAGGCTGAAACTTCAGCTCTTCTGTCCTAATACTTCTAAATACTATTTTGAAACTTCTGACTATTACATGTGTATTTTATATGCAATTTACACTTTGAGATATGTTATGAGGCCATCAAGAGTAATTTCCTTTTAAATACCTGGACAGGTATGATTGATAAACCTGAAGCATTACTACACTTGAGGTATGACGTCTATAGGACCAAATAAATCATACTGAGGTTGAAGTTCCTGTTATCAGATTCAGAAAAATAATTTCTTTTGACACCAGGTTCACAGAATCACAGAATTGCTCGGTTGGAAAAAGACCTCCGAGATCATCATGTCCAACCGTTCCTGTCTACCCACTAAACCATATCCTTAAGTACCTCATCTACCCGCTTTTTAAATACATCCAGGGATGGTGACTCCACCACCTCCCTGGGCAGCCTGTTCCAGCTTCTGACAACTCTCTCAGTAAAGAACTTCCTCCTTATCTCTAACCTGAACCTCCCTTGGCACAGCTTGGTGCCGTTTCCCCTTGTTCTATCCTCCATCACCTGGGAGAAAAGACCCTTTAGGGTAGTTGTAGGTGGTGATGAGGTCTCCCCTCAGCCTTCTCTTCTCCAGGCTAAACAACCCCAGTTCCCTTAGCTGCTCCTCATAAGGCTTGTTCTCCAGACCCCTCACCATCCTTTATTTTCTTTATTTTCTTTAGGTTCTTTATTTTCATCCACTTCACCACACATGAATTCACTAAATTAGTCTAAAATGCAACCATAGTAGCATATACTGTTCCTTAAACACCAGAAAGGAAGGTTTCATAGAAGTACCCAGCAAATGGCAAAGTGATCTGAATGTGATGATGCCTCAAAGAAATATTGTCATATACAACTCCCTGGAAACCTCAAGACCTTCCATGCACTCCTACTGACAAGTTACACAAAGCCTTGTGTTTCTAACTAAGCCTTTCTATGCTTTTTATAGCAAGTAACCATGAGCAAAATGGCCTAGGGCCCTGCGACATTAGCTAGTATCATTTTATTGTCTCGGTGTGTAATTATTTAGTCAGTTTTACCCTGAGGGACCAACTCTCCAATATTTCTTCCTACAGTCTTGGGGGGGGGAGGGACAAATAATATGCCAGCAATAGAAAGATCTCTACTGGTTCACAGAGAAGTAGGAGTACAGTTTGTGATAAGCCTTTCAAAAGGCAAGCACCAAATACTGTTAGTGTCTTTGATTTTAGCATACAGTACAGTAGCTGTGTAAATTAGCTTCACTCTTGTTTTGAGTAAGACCAAACAAACCAGAACAGGCCAAGACTCTGATTTATGTTATTACTGCCTTTGGCTAGAAAAAGCATCATTATGCTTGAAGAACACTGTGATCCCACAAATCAGGAAAAAAATCATGCGTTTCACTTTCGTGCTTGAAAAACTTGTTTAATTAAGCACATTCCTCCCTTTACCCTCTTGACAGCTAACTAAGTAAGAAAAAGAAAATGCGACTCCCTGTGAAATAGAAATCCCAGTAAAAACTACTAGATGAACACCTCCAGACTTCCCTTAGGGATAAATCCCCCAGGAGTGCTGTAGAGCTCTCCCCAGTTGCACAGGGACAGGAGCATTTTCTGCCATGGTACAGGAGTAGCAGATGGTTAGACTTATCTCAGAAAAATAATAAAACAGGCAAGCAAGAAAAATCCCCTGAACCCTGATCTCAATCTGGAAAAGGATGCAAACATTTGAGTGTGACAATTATTTAAGTCACCTTTTCTAACTTCCTGCACAAACTTCCACATGCATCTGTATTCTGAATTAGGCATATAAGGTGATCCCAAGGCAATAAGAAGATTCATTTCCAGAACAGAAGTTGCAAAAAACAGATGTGAGGAACCTAGGCAAAAAGCACCCAGGATACCCTTTCTGCTCACACTTTCCTTTAGGTGTGCTTTCGCACATGAGCTAGACACACAGTCAGTCCAGCTGCTGGAACCTCTCACCCTCCACCTCCAAAGTGCTATGCAAATCCATGCCCACCCCCCTCGCTGAACTTCCCTGGAATTACACAAAACACAGCTGAACCAAGCAGAAAACAAGTTCAGTTGTATCAACATCAATGCTTTCAGGATTGCAAAGTTTTCAGGCATGTTCTCAAGAATGCTACTCTCCATGCTGTTGACCTTGTAGCTTCCTGAGTAACTTCAGGACAAGATCTCTTAAAGGGGAGACAGGGAAGAATCAGCTAAAGGTTTAAGTAGTTAAACAGGAACATGAATAACTTTCTCCATTATTTCTTTACCAAAAGCACTCAGTATAACAGGATGCAGAATACCAACAAAAAAAAAAACCAAAAAAACCTCTGTACTGTACCGAAGGGAGTTTTACAGGAACAATGCTGAAATACTTGAGTCTAAAAAAGCACTGCTTCTTGCAAGAGCCAGAAGTACTTAATGTTTTTACATACAAATGCAAAAAGGTGTGCATGCACACATTGAAAAGTGAGAAAGAAAACAAGACACTATATCACTTAAGCACAGCACTATCAAACTAAATACATCTGTTTCTACCAGGGCTAGAAAATGCACTGAAAAATCCCCAAAAGTAGCCCACATGCCCAGGTCTGAAGGTTCAACTGGGCAGATCTTTGAGGTTAATAAACAGAGAAAATTTCTACATAGCAGATTACCCCATTTTCCCATCTCCCATTCATTCCCCTTACCATTTTGAAGGTCTGAGTAGCTTTTGTTTCCACAGTCCGTAGTATTTCTCGTAGACTCCTCATTCCTTTCACAATATTTCTATGGGGAAGGCAGAGAAAAAAAAAACAACCCCAAAAAACAGCTCATTAGAGACAAAATATTTGTATGATGTGTCAAAGCTTGACAACAAACTTGACATTTAAACAAACCCATGAAACAAACACTAATATTGAGTGTGCAGTAGCAAGACAAGTCACTCTGAGACACAGATAGGACAATGGCACCGAGCGAGGCAGTGACTGTAGCATGCCTACTCCAGATGGCTTTCTAGGAGGAGATCACATTCACATTTGACGAACAGAGGGGACATTTGGAAGCCTTTCATAGCTCATATTTATAAAGCAGATGCTTCTTCTTAAGAGCATCCACATTTCTCCTTCATACACACAGATTGTACTTGGAATTATATTGAGCTTATGTGATGCTTTTAAATGACGATTCCTTTTAGGTGGTGCTTAAACACCTTGTGTCTGATGATCCAGACACATGACGAAGTTAGTGACTTAAACAGTTTATTACCAGGCAGCTAAGTTGCAGTAACAGTCTGCAAGGACAGCTTAACCTGCAATAAAAGGGGGTTAAGAAAAAAAAATCATATTACTCTGCATACACCATAAGCAGTTAAAGCAGACTAATTGCCAAATGGCATCTTAATCATGTGTCTGAGCACTAAGAGAGATGTGGAGAGGAAAGATTAAACACTGGGCCTACGAGTTAACACATTTGCAGTTTATAAGCTCTTCAAGGTAGGACATGGCCCTACCACCACAGTAACTACAAAATGGTTCAGCTTACTTTCACTGCAGGGAGGAAGCTACCCCAAAAACTACAAGCTATCAGAAAAGGAGCAAGGCTGTACTGAAACACGGACAAGTAGTTGCACTGGTACATTAACTGCCACTTCAGCTTATTCCAGAAGAATTTTCTGTGCAGACAAAGCCTAGATTTCATTTTAAAAAGCCATATACCACAACAACCTTTCCTGTCAGTCTGATTAAATTTTGAAGGTAAGCAGTACAGACTGCATTTGTGCCCACTTGCATGCACTGAAAAATTTCTTGCACTTCAGAATCAATGGCAAACATCTGAAGAAACAAAACAAAGAGTAATTGTTTGGAGGGTATTTTTGGGGGTGGAACAGGGCAGATAAAATGTGATCATGTTCACCATGAATACTGGCTACATAAAATGCTACCCTAAAATGGCCACCAAGTCACAGAATGCAGATGCAGGTGGCTTTACTTCCAGTTAATACTAATCTCAAAATTTTAAACTTTGAGGTAATCTGTGGATTACCTAGTTGTAGGTGATCTACAGCCAAGCAAGAAGGTGAGGCAAGAGCAAAAACACTGGACACTTGCCCCTGTAGAGAAAGTCAGATGCTGTCTGTTTTTCTTTTTCAAGAGCTCAAGGGGTTTTTGTAAGTTGAGTTTTAACACTTCAGCAAGCTCTTCAATTAAGGGGCCAAAACTTCTGGTGCTTTTCTGTGGGTCTATAAAAGTATATACACACAAAGATTCAGTTCTGGACCTTCAAGGAAAACAATAAAGCATGTGGTGATATTTATGCACACGAGTAGTCACACCAAATCCAACAGAATTGTTCATATGCTAATTATTATCAGATAGTTAAAATCAATAAATTGCACATGCCCAACTGCTACTCTCCGTTACTGAAAACTACTGGAATTTCCTGTGCTTCCTTGGGCTCCTTAAGAGGCTGGACAGAAGAGTTACTGTGTTTAACAGTTCCTCAACACTTTCAAAAATGCATATGTTTAGATTTCTTGTTAGAATCACAGAATCTTAGGACTTGGAAAGGACCTCGAAAGATCATCCAGTCCAACCCCCCTGCCAGAGCAGGATCACCTAGACTAGGTTGCACAGGAATGCATCCAGGCAGGTTTTGAATGTCCCCAGAGAAGGAGACTCCACAACCTCTCTGGGCAGCCTGGTCCAGTGCTCTGTCACCCTTACAGTAAAAAAGTTTTTCCTCATGTTCAGATTGAACCTCCTATGCTCCAGCTTGCACCCATTGCCCCTTGTCCTGTCATTGTCTGTCTCTGAGAAGAGCCTGGCTCCTTCCTCCTGACACTCGCCCTTTACAAATTTATGAACATGAATGAGGTCACCCCTCAGTCTCCTCTTCTCCAAGCTAAAGAGACCCAGCTCCCTCAGTCGCTCCTCATAAGGGAGATGCTTCACTCCCTCCATCATCTTTGTGGCTCTGCACTGGACTCTTTCAAGCAATTCCCTGTCCTTCTTGAACTGAGGGGCCCAGAACTGAAAACAATATTCCAAATGTGGTCTCACCAGGGCAGAGTAGAGCGCCAGGAGAACCTCTCTCAACCTACTAACAACACCCCTTCTGATACACCCCAGGATGCCATTGGCCTTCTTGGCCACAAGGGCACATTGCTGGCTCATGGTCATCCTGCTGTCCACTAACACCCCCAGGTCCTTTTCTGCCTGGAAGCTTTCCAGCCACTCATCCCCAAGCCTGTCACGCTGCATGGGATTATTGCAACCTAAGTGCAGGACCCGGCACTTGGCCTTGTTGACGCTCATCCAGTTGGCCTCAGCCCATTGATCCAGCCTATCCAGGTCCCTCTGCAGAGCCTCCCTACCCTCAGGCAGATCAACACTCCCTCCCAACTTAGTGTCATCTGCAAACTTGCTGAGGGAGCACTCAATCCCCTCATCCAGATCATTGATAAAGATGTTAAACAGGACTGGCCGCAAAACTGAGCCCTGGGGAACACCACTTGTGACTGGTGCCAACTGGATTTAGTTCCATTCACCTCAGGATGATGGTATTTATCTTAATAAACTGTCAATGAATTCCATTAACTACCATCAGAAAGAAGATTAGTGACCACTTGCAAAGCAAATTAATTCTACATTTGGCACATACTTAAGAGGTGAAAAATCTAGAGAATGCGCTAAAGAGACACAGTTTTGTTCCCAGAGAACTGAAGCTCCATTTCAGATCCCCTTCTATGGCAGAAACACTTTACTCTGGGGGCAAGAGAAGACGAAAAGGAAGGAATATTAACACACTGAAGTGAATGAAAGAGTAAATGGCAAATTGCTGCCCATCCACAAGTAGCCAGGGTTGAAACAATGAACCACATGACAAATACCTTCAACAGAAGGTAGGAGTGCAAAGTGGGCAGCACAGGAGGAGCACCCAGCAAAGCATCTGACAACACTACAAGTTCAACCAGACTGAGGACTTGGTTTGGCAGCTTTTATATTTTGAACTTTATCTAACATTAGTGAGCTGTGACAGGAGACAGAGCACACCTGCCAGCAGATGTTTGCCAGTCTGCAAACATACCTCACTACAGGAGTTTGTCTTTCCACTCTAGTGTTACAAGCCAGGACACCATCTGAGCACACATTTCATCTTAAGCATATGAATTGCTCTACTCTATGATAAGGAACTTACTGTTCCATTAACAGACGTCCTTCATAGTATATGTGCACTTGAAGAGTTTTGGTTTGGTTTTTTTTTTTAAATTAGTACCTGAAGTAGTTAACAGAAAGAAGGGTATGTATTTGAACAGAAATACATGTATGTAGACAGATGGATGAGGATGCAAACAAAGCCTCTGGCAATTCATAGTGAATCCATTTGATCTTGTCTAGATCAGAAACTAAGCAATCTTGAGCCTCTGCAGGACTTGGATAGGAGACTATCTGGAAATTTCAGGTACTGTAGCCTCAAGACATCGTATCATAAATGAACATCAGATCGTGGAAATTAAATCGGCTGGAAGAGTCCATGGGCCCCTATTTCACTGCTAAGATGCCAGAAAACAAAATGAAAGAGAATAGGAAGGGAAAAGCACACAGCCATTAAACTGCCTTGGTTTTAGCCACAAAAGTGGCAAGAGAGGCATTTTTTAAAAAAAACACAAAGAAATGCAGTTTAGGATTCAATTATAGCTAATCTGATAAAAAGGAACACAGAAAATAATAAGCACAAACTATGTGACAAAGAGCACCTTGAGTCCAGTCAAACCAACCTGGCATGGAAGTGTTTTGTTTGTACAAGTACCCTGTTAATACAGGGTAATTAATTACCAGTCCATGAATCAAAGGAGCCTTATCACATTCATGTAATTTTGTTTGTTAAACACTACACAAAAATCTTAGGATAGAATTTTAAAATACACCACTTTCTATGCAAATTGTTGGAAAAAATATAGACAATGAACCAGAGTGAACCATGGGCACAGAGGTCCGCAAAGACAGTCCTCCAACAACATGGGCACCAGAAGATCATGTTTTTATCCCCACTCATTAACTGTTAAAGCAGCCACTAACAGCTGGAAAAGACCATCTTGCCACTACATGGCAGCTTGTAGAGCCACTTCTCCAGGCAAAAGTGGTACTCGAAGCACACAAACAGCAGTAACACTGTTACCTCTGCCCAGCACCTTTTGCATCTTTGCATCTCACCCAGGTTGCTAAAAATTCACATGCTTTCCTTAAAACAGCTGTTGATGCATAGGCACAAAACACACCTGAATAAATAATCCTCAATTTCCTGTGAATGAAGATAGACCGTAACGCAAGAAACCACATCAAAGCACACCAGTTTCCCAATGGCAGCCTAACAGAAGCAGAGCACTAAAAAAATAAGAACAAAACCAACCTCAAAACAATATAAAGCAAAAACTTAGCACTTAATTAGATCCATCAAGTAGGCAGTAAGACTCACTCCTAGATTACCAGATGCAGTGTCCTGGATAAGATGCTAGATCAGGAGAATTGGAGATAAGTGACAAGAAAGCCCACATAAATTCCCCAGAAGAGATTAATAGTCTGGCAAAGATGGTCCTGCCTACCTTTGTACATTAGATTCTACTGTAAAATAGCACATACATGAATGTACTCTTTCAAAGTGCCCTTGCAACAGAAGCCTACAAAATTTCAAAAAGAGACCGGAGCATTCTAGAAAACTGACAGGAAAAGGTAAAATACAGAATTGTGTAAGCTTTTCCTACTAGGCATTTTCATCAGGGTTTTCCAGAGTAATTTAGATCCTAACTTGAGGTATCATAAGAAAAACCAATTTCTATTAAGTGCTTAACATTCTTCAGAAGTTAATTTTCTTCAAAAGTGTCACATCTAGAGCTTCCAAAAATCAACCACATTCTCTAGAAAGCTCTAGCTTTATTTGTCTTGCCTGTGAAACTCCACACCTACCTCAAGTACCACTAAGAGAGCAGCATACATATAACCATTACATCCCACACGTGAAACCTGTTTGCCCTACGAAAATACTAGGAGCATTGTGACCAAAGCTCCCGTAACAGTATAAATTAGTAATACCTGTTCAATACTCCAAAAGGAAAGGCACAGAAATTAGCCTAATCTTCACATATCCACCTCAGAAAAACAAAAAAAAAACCCAAAACAAAGAACAAACAACAAGCCCAATGCAGATGCTAACATGAAGGACAACTGGCTGCCTTTCTCCTACAGTTCAACAGCATCTGCCTGCCTATGTTCTGCATGCACAGCATCAACACTCCTCACTGGAAGAATAAAAGAAAGCTTTCTTAGGATGCAGCGGGGCAAACAACTACAGGAAACATGTCTTCAGCAATCCAACATTTTAAACAAACATCTTATTAAAAGCATCTGGGACTTCCACAGCTGCAAAAGTTGCTGGTCCTTACAGCTGGCAGCTCAACATCTGAAAGGGAGACTGGACCTCTGTTTTGCACTGGTGCCTTTTTTCCACTGCACACAGCAAGAGAAAAGGGCATCCCTGACCATGGTCAGATCGGAGCAAGCCTGTTGCCGCCAGGAGGAACAAAAGCACGACAGCATCACATCCCTCAACTCTTCTGCCTGGCAAAACAAGAAAAAAGCATTCACGATTTCTTTTGTACACATGTGCGGCTGGGGAAGGACATCTCACCGGATAGGACCTACCCCCCTGTCAGCCTGAGCATTCATCATCCCCATGCTTATTTCCTACCTGAAAACGCTGGAAGCAATAAGGAGAAAACAAGCATATCTTTGAACTGTTCAGTATTGGGTGGAGAAATTTATTATACACATGAAGCATCCTAAAAAGCTTCTTCCTACTTCCCTCCTCTTTCCATAATATATCTCAATGCTGCTTATGCCCTCTCGTGGCAGAAACCACACATTAACATGAGCTGGGGCAGGAGGTAGAAGAGGGCAGAGACTAAAAACTAGCAAAAAAAGTCCTAAACAAGAAGCTACCCCTCCTCTAGAGTTAAAAAAAAAAAAAGGTATCAATTGTCTACAGAAGAATTTAAACTGATTTTTGCTGGAATTTTTTTTTTCTAGTTTTCTTCCTTTCAATCTCCCTTTATATTTCACTTCTCTATTTTACTCAAGGAAAAAAAAGTAAGAAAAAGTAAAGAAAACAACAAAATACCTTTGACTAGGGATGAAGGCAAAAAACCAGCCAAAATTAAATATGTTCAAAGATTGTTTGCTTAAAGAAAAATTCTAAAATTTTGACCAGCAATATTACACAGAGCAATGAGAAATTCAGTATCTGATTCCTTGATAACAAATACGGTAATACAGTGCAAGAACAGAACTAGGGAAGGACAGATTCTTATAAGTAGTGTTTACACATGGTGAAGACACTCTTCCTACATGGCAATCTCTCCATCAGCTAAACAGAGTTGTTTATGTTTTGAAGACAAGGTCTGTTTTAGGGAACAGTGGGCCCTCACTGATGGCCTTTGGAAGTGGGCATTTACAAAGTCTTTTTTATTCTTCTTGAGGTTTTCCTCAGGTGAAATCCACTGCAGGCTTGCAGATAGCAAGTCCTCTTGTTGTTCCAAGGTTCATTGGGAACTCTATTTCAGAGGCATATTAAATACCCTGGAGCAACACTGTTCCCGCATGCATTCTCTCTAGTGAAACCAGGCAGATTGGGGGTATTGATTAGGACATTTAAGACCTTAAATAAACACACAAATAAATAAATGAAAGAAACTACCTTTAAGACTTCACTGAGCTCTAAATAGGCCCTGTGCCTTAAGGCATACAGAAGTGTAAATTCCACACTGTTTTTACAGTCAGACTCCTTGCATCTCCACAGGGAACAGAGCTGAGTCAAGGCAACAAAACTGTTCTACTCCACCTTACTTGTGTGTTTGGAAAAATGAGGCTTAGAACTCTCAAGAGAGACAGAGTTAGACAAATAGGAAGGAGGGAAGGACACTGAGGGGACTTGAGGTGAGCCAGCAGCAGAAAAGTCACAACAGAACACATACAAAGAAAAAAGCCTTCCTCTGTTCCGAGACAAAACATGCAACATCATTTTTATTAACATCTGTATCCACCTACCCCTTTTTTAAATGGATCACATAGGCACTCTGTAGAGCTGCTTCCAGGAAGTAGGAAAGTTCAAACTCTGAGTAAGTCACATTGCTGCCCTTGATACTCCTCGAATGCATGTTGTTTAAGGCCTGTGAGGGAAAGAAAGAAATATCTGGGATTACAGACAGCTGTTTGAACTAGCCAGTTCCTCATGAGCCAGAGACATCTCTAACAATAAAAATGTTAGCTTCTGCCATAAGATTCCTCCTCAGGCTACTTGAAAGCTTGCCTTCATTAGCTATACAAAACCCATTCAAAGTCAACTTTATTAAATAAACAATATAGTAACTTCCATGAAATATTTTGCATGCAATGTGAGTTTTGATACACCGTCCCTTATTGCCTTCCAACCTTTAATAAAATAAGTAGAAAGCTACACATTAATAGCAAAGGCTTCAGAAGTACTACTCCAATCACATAGATCCAACATCTTGCACAGAAATATTAATGCAATGCTTGAGTAGGTATGTCAAGTTGAACATAACAAATACTCGTTAAGAGTCAGTAAAACACTAGGAGTCTTGATGGAAGAATCATAGCCTTTCTTCCGTTTCTCCTATCAAACTCTTCTTGCTTTTGCTTCCTTACTGGTAACAAACAGCTTTCATTGCTAAAATTTGCCCTGTGTTGACTCTCCAAAGCAGGGGTTTACATCCAGGACTGGAGAAGGCCTTTGACCTTATAGTACATCTATCTGTAACCCTGCACCCTTGTCTCTGTGACCAGAAGATAAATGAATTACAGTTCAAACTCTCCTTTCTTCAAAGACACAAGCTGTGAGTAAAAACATTTACAGAGCCCAGTACTGGCAGGAACTTATCCTTCCACAAGGAAAGGACAAGAACTTACTTTTAAATAAAAAAAGCCATTTGCCTTTTTCCTACAAAGAATCAGACCAGAAAACTTGGTAGCGGCTTTCTTAATGTTTGGGGTTTTTTTTATATATGTACCAAGCTAATTTTTTCTTGTTTTAATGCAATTAAGAGCAAAACCTGGAACAGATGCACAATTTTGCTACTGCTAAGAGTAGAAATATCTGGTCAGAAGGTCAAAGACCATTAAGTTACAGAAGAACAGGTAACATTCATTGCCATCAGTGCTGCTGGTGTCAAGCATAATGCATGGCAAAGGAAGGGCATTGAAGGGCATGGAGTGCCCTGTTAAACTCAGTTAGGCAACATTACAGAGATAGAGACAACTAAGCATGTGCCCAGAAAATCAGTGGCACACATTACAACTCAGTGGAGGCCTCGCAGTACTCCTCTTACTCAGCAGCCTAAGCCAACCACTGACTAAGCAGCTACTTGCTACTAAAGACCTAGGCTCCTCCAGTTTCTCTTGCAGAAAGTGAAGCACTGACAGTTAAACTGCTATGACTGACCCAGAAAGGTTAATTTCAGCTCATTAGGGATCTCCATATCCACTACTGTGTATCATTTACACAGCAGGTATGTAAATTGTCTTGGATTCCTTCACGCTGGCACTTGTTGTGCAAAGTTTGTACTCCCTCTATAGTAAAAGCTGAACTTGAGATACAACCTGAAGTATATATCTGAAGTATTCAGTGCTTTACCACAGGCAAAACTTGGTTTCCAGACCTAATTCTTAGAGAAAACAGAGACCTGACAAACTGCTGTTTTGCAACTGCTTATACTGAGACACCTCACTCCTTCCAACTTGTTCTCAGACTCCTTACTGTCTATGATCACTTGGCGTTTCCCCATCGTTTTTACTGTCAAAACCCTGGAAATTCCACCCAGGCCAGTGGGTAACACCCTGAGCATGTTTCTTCTTACCTTTTCAAGCTCCTGCAAGTACACTTGGGCAATGACACATGCTGTCTGAAAACAAGCCATGACTTCCTCCTCTCTTTCACACAGTCGAGCACGTGAGGCAATTGAGTTGGTTGAGCGCTCCAGTGACAAACCTGCAAAATGGCAACACCTCCTTTAACTGGAGCCCACCAACAGAAGCATGGCTATATTATTCCTTCATTTACCAGCTGACAGGAAAGTTCTTCCATAGGTGGGTTTCCCCCCTGTTTTAACGACTTTCAGGAAAAGACCCCCAGGAAAATATAATTCCTACACGTGCAAGGCATTTGTGTGCTGCTCTAATGCACAGTGCCACTGTGCGCTTCTACAGTGCCTTTCAAACACTTAATGATGGAAGGACACACAATCCCTCTTGTAGAGATGAGCAAGCAGAGAAATTAATGCCTGTATTTTTAAAGATGGCTATAGTTTTTTGGGTGCTTCAAAGCAAGCACTGCTTTCAGAAACACTGTGGCACTGCAATTGAGATTTTTCTGAGCATCCACTGTTCCAAGAAGACATCAATAAGAAGCAGTTTTGAGGGAAAAACAAAAACAAAACAAACCCTGGAAAATGACACCACAATGAAGTTGGAAAATCTGAGCACATGCAGATTGCAAATGGACACACAGCAAGCTCTTGGCAAGACACAGAAGACTCTTAACCACAAGATCACCCTCTTTTCCAAAGAAAGGAAAAAACCCTGGATTTTGTACTACTGAAACTTTTTTGTAAGTGGGGCCGGATGGTGTTACAAACAAAGAGCATGTTATCAAAGACCTATAGCTATTGTCCCTACATTAAAATCTTTTATTATCAGATCCTTGTCTGGCATCACACTATGACAGCCTTTATAGCTCTAAATCTATTTGGAGAGGATACACACACACATACTGATTTTACTCTGATCAGCGTAGGTTCTTATGCCACACTGGATTTCTACAATACACCACTGCATGGAAACTCAGATCTTTTACACCAAACACAACTGCGCTTATGCCCAGTAACCCAACACAGGTTGTAAAAAGTTCAGCACATGCTTCCCAGTACATTTTAACAACACTCCCTAATACCAATGAAAAGTGCATAAGATGCAACACAAAATCCTAATGTTCCTGACACAGATCCACAGAGGTAATGAAAAAGCTCAGATGTCTTACCAGACTCTCCAAGGAAGCTATTTAGACTGCTACAGCATACAGCAAAGGATTCTGCTCCACATGAAAAGCTACCACATGTACCAGCCACACTTTCCTGCTTCCCCCAACCCCCAGAGGCACAGCACCTTACCAGAGCTCTCCAGGAGTCTGACCACAAACCGCTATGAGGCAGCAATGGTGACCCAGGCTTCCCCATGATGCACAATGCAGTACAAGCACTCATGCTGGAGTTCGAGCTTCCTAGGCAGTCTTAGCTTTGCTTACTTCTCATGTTCAACGCATCTGTTTTGTCTCCTTGGTTACCCTGCTAGGAGTTTCCCTATCTTGTGTTGTACATTTGAGCCAGACACAAGCAGTTAGTTCAGTAGTTTGAGAAGATGCCCCACTGATGCAAGTTCAAGAGGTGGCTCCCCACTCCTTCTCCCCTCTCCCAGGTCAGAAGTGCATGGCACATTCCTTCAAGGACCTGTATGCTGGAGGAACACACATTAGTACCTTTCACCTTTGAAAATCCTGACAAGAGTAGAGTCGGGGGGGGTGGTGGATTTTCTTCAAACTGACAGTGTGTGGGGAACAGGGACGATGATAATTTTGCTGCTTTTAACAAATGCCCATTCTGTGTTCTTTCCTTTCTACTGACATACACCTTGTACAACATCCAACACATAAGAGATTTTGTCTTCTATCTGCAGCATTATATCACAGGTTGTTTCCTATTATTCAAAACTTTATTTCCTACCTCTGTTGCTTATGTAATGAAGGGGATATTAATTCTCTATACAGAAAAAGAAACCATCCAGAGCTGAAGCTAGAACAATCAGCCTACAACTATTCTTCTTAGATACATCTCAGATTTATCTACCTCTGAATTCCTAGTCATTCCCCTTAATTGAAAATAAATTTTAAGAAGTGTTGCATTTCGGAGTTACCGTCCCCTTAAGCACAAAGTGGGGCTGGAGGCCCTGAAAGAAATCCAGTACTATCCACTGACATTCATACACATGTAAGCATTTAAGCAAACTGCAAAAGCCATCCTAGCACAGTCTGCGTGGGGGTGGTTATTGTGGGAGATGTTACACAGAGAACAGGCTGATAAAAAGCCATTTACATACATGCTACAGCCCACTGCAAGGAGCTACTATCTCTAAGCTCTGATGTGTGGGAGGAAAGCAAGCAGCCTTTGACAGCACCAAGTACTGACAACAAACATGCCCATCCATGCAGTCAGAAAAACAGAGCTGGGGCTTATCAGAGAGACAGCGGAACAAACATCTCCATAAAGGTTATTTGCCACCATAAGTACAGAGCAATATACAGTGTATTAGAAGAGATACGATGCTACATCACACACATTTTTCTATGTGTAAAGGGCAAGAAGGAAACATGGCCCACATGACGTGGTTCATTATGGACCACATGAGTCATGGTTCTTTCTGCTAATACCACATGCACTGACCTGATGTCATCAGGGTATATAATCTTCCACAGAATCTGAACGAGACTATTCTTCTCTATCACAGAAATGCAATGAAAAGTTAGAGCAAGAAGACTTCAAAGTAGACAGTAACAACATGAAGAACAGAATAACAACAAAGTTCCCTACTCTTGCGGCCACCAATCCAGTTCTTACAGTACAAAGTCCCAACAATTACAGATTTGCTCAAGGTGCAGTTGGAGAAGACTGTTCACAAGCCTTGAGAGCACAAGTTTCACTAACTTCTCCATCCCTCAGTTATCAGCACAGAAAAAGCTTTGCAGCACAACATACATTTTAAATTTAACTCAGTTTCCAAAAAGTGTCAGAAAGCCATCAAAGTGCATCCTACTTTTAACACTGGATTTAGCAAGAAAAATGTAGTACTTGCTAAGACAGAATTAGCTTCTGAGTAAAGCATAAACCCATATGCTTTCTTAGTAGCTGGTTATGGTAAAGAGACTTGGGTATTTTTCAGACCAGTTATAGTAAGATAATACCCACTTGTAAGTTATCTATGCTAAGATTCTCATAAGAATCAGGTGCCCAAATTTAACTATATACATACATACTATAAGAATGTTTTATATAGTGAAGATACAGATTTCTAATATGGCCCAAGCTCAAGATTTAAAGAGAGATATGCTTCCAGATTATCCTTTTTAAAAGAACAAACTCTCCACTCACTTCAGAGGCAGTAACTTTCTATGTATAGAAACACTGCTTTTCTTTCCTGCATAAAGATAAGGCTTCCATTCACCTCCTCTAGTTCTCCCAGAGATTAATTTCTGGCTCTGGATCTCCCTATAATCTTTGCCACTTCTTCTTCCCTTCTAAAGCTAATCTGCATTTATACCAGAAAAAACCAAACCCGCAAGATTTGTAAGAGGTTTCACTGAACTAATTTCTTCCTAGAGCTGAAGTGCACTGCTCTCATTTATGGAAACTGAAAGAGGAAATTCAGCCCTTGCCAAGAGAAGGCAATGTATCATGTAGCACCAATGCTCTGAGGTGAGGTTATCACCAGAATTGAAACATACATGTGCACATGGACATGGGGTATCAGATTCTCAGCAACATAAATGAGACAAATTCGTGTTGGAAGTGACCCCAGGAGGATCATGGTCCAACTATCTGCTAAAAGCAGGATCTGCTCAGGGTGTTACCCTGCCTGGTCTTGAAAGCTGCAGTACATAGATGGAACTCCACAACTGCTAGGAAGAAGAGGCAGCTAAGGTGGCTTCCTTCTTTTCTTCCAGTTCATTAACTAATTCACCAAATATCAGCATTCCTTCTTCTGAGTAGGAGAAATATATCAATCCACTCACTGGTTCTTTTCATTTTCTTTTTCACACAGACTTCTGTCCTCCTGTATTTGGATGAATTTATAAAACTGGAGAATGGTGGGTTCACAGGTGTAAGAGGTCAGGGTCAGCAGCAGCATGCTACTTTCACCAACAGCATTACCCTGTAGCTGCTAAAGCCCTACAGCCCAGGAGCATGAGAGCTACCTGGAAGGCAATCTAAGAAAGGAATTAAAAAAAACCACAAGAGCATACAGATTGTGAAGTCTATCTCTTGTTTTGTCCCCCAGTGCTACACTCATGTTGAGCACAGCTATGGCAACTTGAAGCAAAAGACAGTGTAGGGTGGAACATACAGCCTTGCCAACAGCATCAGTCCCAGTCTGCAAAGCAAGGTTACAGCACCTATGCTCCTGTGCCACACAGACAGGTCACGCTGCTAAGCCAAGCGCATGCAACAGTTTTACTCTACCTACAGAAGATAAGTCATTTCCCTTGAGGCAAGCCAGGTGCGAATATACTGCATGGTACCTGCTGCAAGGAAACTGGTTGTGTGCACATTCTCACTCTGTGCCAAATGCAAAGAGCATGCACACCCAGCATACGTATATAGTTACATATACACACCGCTTTACAATGTATTCATAATATATTTATGTGTTTATTTTTTCAAAAATACCTGCTAGGCGGCATGCTACTGACAGCCACCTGTCATCACAGAAAAGGCCAGCAAATTCAGAACAATTGACTTTTTGTGAAAACAAAAAGGCACAACTCATCTTTAAGTTTGACAGATTTATTTTTTTTAAGCACTTTGCCACGAGACAACCAGTGAGCTTTGGTGTGGTACAAAAGATTGTCTTGGTCACTTCACATCTCATTACAAAGTGTTGTAAAGATTCTATTTAAGAGTCTTGTATTTATATAAGGTTAACCCCATTGATAGCAGTTAAGGAGATACCTCTGCTGGAATGATGCTCTGGGGTGCAATAAACATAGAGGACAGCAACCTTTTACAGCCTCACATCTAAAGGACTTTATCAGCACCATCCACATCCACAAGCTTTCACAGCATGCTGCAAGAATTACATTTTTTCCCTTATCGAAACACAACAGGTAGAATTAGAAGAAAAAAAATAGAAGTGGATAGGGCACAAGGCAGAGAGATGGTGCTGATGATCAATTAGTGAGATCTATTCAGTTTGAACACATCTGCATCACTGCCAGGCAGCACCAACAGTGAGGCAGACATCTTCTATTTGCAGTCACAGTCACTGAAACAGACTACTCCACCTTCATGTGTACTTTGGGAGCAGGAAGGAGAAGAGGGGAGGGTAATTCAGATTTTACTATGCTGATTTGTATGAAACACTCAAGACAATTCTACTTAATTTTTTAAGAAAAGCCATAGCCTGTGAGGACTAACAGGCTTGCTCTCCTGTCAATTAAAAGATGGTCAAAGACATCCAGAAGTTACTCCAAGGTAAACAAGCACATGGAAAATTTCCTCTAGCTACACAACACAGCTCCAGCATGGGTACAGCTTCACAGTCATCTAAAAGCTACCTCTAGCTTAGGCCATCTGAGACTACGTCTATCTGTTCTAGTGAAAAAAAGTGTAGCATGTTGTCTCCTGTTACCACACAAATACTGTGAATCCCTTGTTCTGTTTCCTCAGAAAAGCATGGGAAACCATTCTCGTATCTCCTGATGCCACTGACCACACAGCTTTAAAGAACTATACTACAGTGCAGGAGGTGGAGTAGGTTTTATGCATGTGTGCAACCAGTACCCGCAGTTATGTGGAAAAGGGAGTGGAAGACAACACTTTACCACCACAGAAAACAAATCACATTAACAAGAGGAACAAGAACTTATTTTCCCTTTCCATGTCCCAAAGTTGAGTTATTTGCATTTAGTGGCCTGCAGCTAACTCTCCTCAGAAGTCTAAAAACTGCATCTGTGCATAGCAGATTGTGCAAACTACTTCCAAAATGCAAACAGAAAAAAAAAGTAAACTACCCTATCCAACAGCAGATAAGAGCTCATTGAGTACAACAGCAAAACCTGCTTCCCCAGCTGCCAATGAAAGCCTAAGTGCACCAAGGACATCAAGGCTAAGCCTGGCAATTCTTTCACATCCAAGCTGGAAAGCACCAGCACTGAGGCACACAATTCAACAACAGGCAACAGCTTCGAAGTCACTGCTGTCACAACACAAGAGCAACTCCAAACTCTTAAATTTCTATTCAGAAAATCCAAATAAAACATATTAACACTAGGTACTTTTACCAAGATATCAGCATCTACAAATCTGCTTATGAGACAGCTACTCTGATGCCAACATGAACAGCATGCTACCCGTCTAGCTGGCAGAATCATGAACGCCAGCACTTTAAAGTGTATACCAGGTATAGCAGAATCTCTCTCTGATGTGGATTAAGATTTTTAAAAGATGCAGACGTCAAGCAAAAGTGAAAACAAGTTCTGCCAACAAGATGCCTTGCTCTCACTCAGTTTTTAATGCCATATTGCATCATACATCCTTGTGGCAGGAACTGAATTTTCCTAATGGTCAGACAAGCAAACTAGTTCTATTATTTAGGCTTTGTTTAAAGGAACCCACCTCCTACCCACAGATTTCAATGCTGAGAGATACAGATCCCACCCATTTTTAGCCATCAGAGGATTCCAACATAAAGGAATTTGTGTCCTGCCTCTGACACAACCTTTAAAAAAAATATATATTCTTTTATTCCATTGTGGTTCTACTTAAGTCACAGCAGCAGCTGAAAATAATGGCAAAAGTAACCTCACTGAGTAGCTGCCAGTAGAGCAGCAATTAAGGAAAAGGAGCAGACTACTACAAGCCAATGTATCATCTCAAAAGCAACATCTAAGTTAACATAGCTGCATTCTGCCAACCGTCAATCATCTTCATGAAGCCTATTAGCAACAAAAAGTAATATATTTGAATGAAAAAAGTGAAAGCAAAGTTTTAGATTATTTTTCCCCACAACTTTCACCCAAACCTATGCATTTCTCTTCTTAACTTAATGCCCAGTATAATTCTGGTTCATCAAAATCAACAAACTTTCCTAAAGGCTACGAGGAGTGCTAGTGTTTTCTTTAGGAAAGTCTTAGCTGTTCTCCTGAAGGAATTCAAGTGCCTCAGACAGCAGTATCACTTCCAAGGTGGGCAGGTTCCAGACAGCAGTGAATAGGAGCCCCAGCGAAGTCAGCACACTTTAAAGTAACAACGCTTCTGGACTAAACAGGATGATGAGAGCAGAAAGATTTAGGCTCTACAGTAAAAGCCTCCACTAAGTATGCCGTTATGTCAACAGTGCCTAAATGACAAAGTAATTGACATTGAAACTAATTCAGGCTCATAGGATTTTCCTACTGCCCATTTCTGCTAAATGAGTACATTACAGCACGTTGCCTTCATGTCAGTTGATAGCAACAATGCAGGCAGGATGAAAACTCAGCTTTTTTGGGGGAAGGGAGGGTAGGGGTTGGTTGTGCTGGAAGGAGGGGAGGAAGAGCTGTGTTCCCTCTTTTTTTAACCTCTAGCAGATCTGAGTATTTTCTTTGCAGTCACGTGGCTACTGAAAAAATAATACAGAAATAGATCACTTTTATCTTAAACACATGCAATTCAACATGCTTTTACTTTCCCCCATTAGTGTCCAGAGAAGACATAAAAGAAAATTATTTTTCTAGACACAGAAGTAATGTCATCAACCTTCCATTAACCCATTTCCTAAGGTTGTCTCAGTTGAGAAGACAAGGTATGTCTTTACATAGGAAGATCCCCACACACTCTGCCTTTTTAGGCATTACAGAAAGCCTTTTCTTAGAGAAATTCAAGAACTATTAAAAGTCAGCCTATGGAAAAGATCCCAAGCACAAGAGCATGCATAACCACAGGGAAGCTTTTTTTGGTATCCAAAGGCAGAATAATTTCCAAATGCTCATCTAGAAAAAGGAGAATGCACCTTGCAAAATGTATGCCCTCTGAAACAAGGAACAGGTTCAGAAAGTGCACGTATAGCCTGTTAACAGGTTAGTAGAACATGACCTGAACTAAAAATGCTTCCTTCAAAAAAGTTAGAAGTATAAATTCACTTTCAAAAGATTATGAAATAAATTATGACCAAGCAAAGCTACGTAATATTTCCAAACTCAGTTTATCTGTACGTGAAATTGTTCAAACTACTGCACTCAAAATCATTCCAATCTGTACTGCAGTATACTCAATTTCTGTGTTGACATCTCATTCATCAGAAACTAAGTGGACAAAAATCTCACCTCAGAGAAGCTAACTGGAAATTGTTTTCAGAAGGACTCTATTTAAAAGAAAGAATGCTTAAATTAAGTCTATAACACACAATAGCCCATTAACATTGTTTGAATGGAATATATTCTTGACTATTGGATCAGTAGCATTCAGTAATAAACTGAACTGGACAAGTTACTGGTTTAGAATCTGAAATGAGAGTTTGATGTAGTATTGAAATGAGTCTTAAAATAGAGGCACTCTCTTCCAGGGAGGACAAAAACCCAGAAAAACCCACATTTCTTTCTCCTTTTCAGTTCTTTCCACTAATTTAGTTCAATGATTAGCTTTTCAAAGCTGGTGAACCAACAAAGTTTTGACTAAAAAACAGGAAAGCTTATTCTTCCCATTTTAATCTACAAATTTAGAAAAAGCACGCATTACAAGAAATTTATCAGCTTTAACACTTACCAGAAACACTGAGTTAAAACACCACCTGTAGCAAGTGAAACTCATTTGTTTAAATGAAAAGATTTTTCTTTCTTTTCTTAACCAAAGTATTTAAAAGCAGGAAAAAGTAGATTTATCAGAACTTAGCTTGTCAATAAAGCTTTATATTTTATTCTGATTTCTAAACAAATGAAGCTGAATACAAATGTCACCTAGGAAATTTATCATCCTGTAGAAAGCCATATTAGAAAGTGAGTGATACACCAGCAGATGTCAAAATTAAAAACTCCAATGAAATGTATAAACAAGCGGGTGATATAACCTCTGATTAGCCAGAATTAACAATTTTAATACCAGACTTATGTTTACTGAATGCAGCCTACATGTTTTAATAGTTCTGCAAACCAATAAAATATGAAATTAATTAAGCAGCACAAGCACAAAAAAAGTTTAAGATAGATTATTCAAATTTCAAGGCTTCAGTTGGTCAATTTAAAATCATTATTAAAACCAAGCAGGTAGCTTTTGAACCAGTTGAGTAAAGGGTCAGTTTTTCTGGTTATTATCTCCGTGTGATATCACTGTGTTCCTTTCAGGACACCACTCCAGCAACTACTTCCAGTATTACAAACCTGAAACAAAAGATTCCACATGGAGAGAAACCAGAATAATAACCTTCCAGAGAATACTGACCTCATTATCATTGAGGTTTTAAAATATACAACCATAAGAGAAACAGGAAAACATGTTAGATCAGCAGTTTGTCATAAAAATCAACAAACAAAAAACCCTAAAAACCCACTATGAGCTGGACTGAACCCAGAATCCTGGATGCAGGCTCCAGGCTGTTCAGCATTATCAAACTCAGGAAAAACTCTCCCATGGTGGACTTGGGGTTTTGCTTTCAGCAATAGCACTCACAGCTCTTAGGAAGGCTCTGAAGACCCGTGGTTCAATCCAGCAGAGTTTCTCAGGATAGTACAGGTTTTCATAGGTGTCACACTACAGACCTTAAACATCTTTAAATAACTTAAATGGGTTCAAGAACAAAATAAAGATTGCTCTGAGCCACTGAACTAACAAAGTCTCACTTCCTTGTACATGCAGCTTGTAGCTGGACTTCTATAACAAAATACAGACTACGATCAAAGCTTCTTACACAGCATCACCTTGTTCTCTTCCACATGGATTTTTCTAAGGTCTAAAAAGGCTGAGCTCACACTGCAGCCTTTTGGTACAATGGCTCGTTTTTCTCAAATTCTCAAACAAGATCACAAGGGATTCATCCCATTCATCTTCAGACACCTATAAGCAAGCTAGTCCACAGTCTCCTTTCACAGTCACCTAAGAGAAAGACGCATTGTATAATACCACGCACATCATCCATGTCAGATGCCACTTGAAGAAGTGATTAATCACCCCAGAACTGCCAACTTCTCACTGTTCAGAGTGAGGGTGAGCACAGAGGTTGCTCTGCAATGGCAGGGGCTCCTTACAGTTTACACACACACAGGGGCAATACAATATTTCTGTTCTATGTTAAACCACAAAGGAAAAAAAAATATACAGCATGAGGAAAACACCTCCACCCCCAGTAACTTCACATGCAAGTGAGGTAGTTAATACCATAGAAGAGGCTGTACAGGAATAGTATTATTTCATCAGTGTTCATGCATATCTTATAATTGAATTCAGACCTCACCAGGGTCTTAATTCAGTTCTCAGTGAGGACACTGCATCTCCTTCAGACTTTGGAGTGCACCAATAGTTGCTCTCAAATACACTGCTACAAATGCACTGGGAGTTACTCACTCCTCTGTGCCATGCAAGTGTTAGTGTGAGTTACAAGTAAATTAGTCCTGCTCCACAAAAGCTCATTAACAAACCACTCATTCAACCAATGCAACAGAAAATAAAATCAAAGCAAGAAAAGCAGCACAAACAGGTTTTCAAAAATGCAGAATGACTGTGTGAGATCATGAAACACCCAAATTATTATCAGTAATACTAGCAGCTCAGTCAAACAGTATTTTGGGTTGATTTGGTTTCACTCTTTTACATACCAGTTGAAGGTATCTGATCATCAGAGTTCTCATTCACCTAATTAGCTGGTGGACATGCTGAAAAGAGTAGAAAGCAGTAGATAGGTAGCAGTACTTGAGCAACATTTATAAAGGAACTGAAAGCAAATGAAGGAGAAGATTACTGATCTTTTCCCCACCCCAAGTAAAAAACTGACTAAGGTCTTCCTTTCCCCCACTCAAAAAGGAAATGCAATTTCACTACCTATAGAGGCAGTTTAGGATCTCTCAGTGCAATGTCTGTAAAATTACAAGGAGGAAGAAAGATTCCTGTTTGTACATAAGGTCTGATACTGTGTGACATGCATGGCAAAAATATACTACCTGCTTTGAAAGCACATATTCTGTTAGTCCAGAGTTTAAAACTTGGAAACATCATCCTTGCTTAATTCACAAAAATCATTAAAATTTACAAACAGATGAACTCTTTCTAAGAAAGCACAGGCCCCAATTGAGCTGGGTGCTGGATTTAGATTTTCCCAAAATGGATACACAAGCTCAAGCACGTTGCTGACTTACAGCCAACAGTTACCACAAGATTTTCAATTTCAAGCTTTTATTTACAAGCAACCAAGTTTAAAAACCATGGACTAAGACTCCATAATGCCTTGAAGTTTAAGCTACACAGACCATATCCAGGAGGATTTTCTAAAGCACACAATGTTGCCCTAACTCTGCTCCAATCAAATCACTTGGAGAAATACCTCCAACTTCAACCTAAACACAGCACACTTCAAATATGCATACATGGTCCTTTACCTTTAATAACAAAGGCTTCAGTTACCAAACGCAGCACATAGAGAGGCTCATCTTTTGTTGAGAGGTCATCAATTCCTGCTTTTGCATACATGCTGATGGCATCTCTGTAGGATCCCTCCACATAATGAAGCTTTCCCAGGATCAGCATAGCTTCTGTCATATACTTAGGCTGAAACAGCAGGGAGAGGAAAAGAGTGTTAAAATATCAAGCAGCAAGAATGAGGTACTTCAGAACAAATTAATCAGATTCATAATGCTTTCTTCTCAACATTGGTAGCTTCACAGGCCAGACTAGGAAGGATTTAAGTGTCTAGAGATCTTCAGGCTATGCTCGTGAGAACAGCAGGCAACGAAGGTCAGGCAACTACTTTGGAGCTCAGTTTGAAAACACACAGCTTACAAGCCACCTCTCTGGTTTCAGCTGGCCTAATCTATTGATTCACAAGCCAGATATCACATAAAAGCCTGCCAGGGTGAGAACTACCTACATACATACCAAGAAGATCCCCTGCATTTAAACTAGACAGAAAGTATCACTTTTTAGTCAAGTTCTCCCCTCTTCTCTCTAAATTTAAAGCTTGACAAAGAGCTCAAGTTTGGGTTTTTTTTAAGTTATCAAAGAATTTTCAAGCGACAGTAGAAATACAAAAGGCATGCCTGCTATTTCTAAGATTTGTTTGGTTTCTTAAGGATTGAAAACATGCATATAAAATCTGTGTAACAAAAAAAATTCAGTAAAACACATCCATCCCTCCAGACCCTTTTTATGCTCTGGAGAGCATGGAAAGGTTCCTAAGCCTTCATACGCAATTTTTAAATACATGCAGTCAACACAGTGTCAATGCTGCATCAGTAGCCAAGTCATCACTAACAAAGAAATAGTAATGGCAATTCATGCAGAAAAAGTTAACACTAAGAGCTGGAAGAATTCACTGGCTGTTACTGTGGCTAAACTATAAAGAAAGGAGGGGACTCCCCTTTCTCCCTCCTTTTTACCTTTTAAATATGCTGACTTTCAAGAAATAAGAACAAGGAACTCCCTCAGAAAAGCCACTGCACACTTGCTCCATAGAAATTAACATGAAAAAAAGTATAACATACACTTCCAAGCTAACTAGGCTTTAAGTTTCAGGACTAAAAGTAATACCCATATAGAACAGACTTGTAATTCATGATCTTTTTAAAGCCAGTTATGCAACTGTTTTGTTCAAGGACACCAACACAGCACCACCAGCCATCAAGGCAGAATCTTAAAACACTCCTGAAGCTCTGAAGCTGAGTTGGCAGGCAACTACCAACCACACACCCAAACTACAAAATAAAATAAAAGCGTAATTTCACATAATTTCTCTGGCAGAGACTGAAAGCAACACAAGGCTGTAATACTGGACTTGCATCACAACATCAAGTGCCTGACAGCAACTCGTGGCACGTTTTACCTCTGATCTAGAGCTGACCAGGTGTACACAATTCCCTCAGACTAGGGGCAGCAGCAGCTGGTAATTCAGTTATGCTGGCCTGACAGCACTGTTATGTGGCCATGCCACATCACCCCAGAGAATTCCTAAATATTTATCCTGCTTCTTTCTAATAAAAAAAGAAATAAACAGGATATAGACTTGTAGCACATAATCTGTTTGCATATGAAAAAGCAAGTGTCCCAACAGAAGACACTGCAAAGTGGTACTGAATTACCAGTCTACTAGTAATACCTACAATACAGCACTGTACATACAGGGACATGAACAGGCAACACCAACACCTTGTACCAGACTAATAATCATATGAAAGAAGCATCCAGCTGGCAGGAATTATGACAACAGAGCCCACTTACTCGTAGGTTTCCTCTGCTTAAGATATTGGTCAGATACTGTTTAGCTTCACTCAGTTTTGGCTCATTCTTCTCTGTCAGTGGAATGGAGTCCTTCAATTTGGCAAAGTTTTCCTTCAAACATTCTTCCAGCAGAGCCTCTGCAAGCAGCATGCTCCTGTAGTCCTCTGAAAGCACATACCAACCAACAAAAAACATCAGTTAGTGCCATACTGCTGATAAACAGCATTACAAAAACAAAACAACACACCTTTGAGACACACAGTTAACTCAAAATGAGGGGATAAGGAAGAAATGGGAGGCAAAAAAGTTCCATTAACTGCTAGTTATTTGAAACAGTACATTTCCTATGAAAAAATTAAATTACATTTCCTTTTAACTTGAAAATTTTCCCTAATCAATCTTTTAATTTGGACAGCACAGTTCATTCTTGTGTTGTCACTAATATAGCGGGCAAGAATTATCATCACAAAACTCACTTTCAAAAGCGTAAGACCAATCTTCGCAAACATCTAAGCGCATGCTTTAGATTTACAAATGTACAAGCATGAAATACGTGATTCATACTACAGATAAGCTATGAATTTCACTGTAGAACAGCAACCACATCAGAAACTTATGATTTTCCAAGGAGTTCACAGCAAAAAAAATAAAATAGAGAATTTAGACACATTCTACACATCCATTACTAAAGACACACAAGGCTTAATCCAGCAACATAACCAACATGCCACATTAAATTCTTTCTACATTAAAATCCATTCCTGTTCACAGTTCTACAGAAGAGAAAATCAAACATAGGTAATAGCACTCGATATGCCATGAAGCATCATGTGATGTTGAAACCATGCGCCCCCCCAAAAAAATTAATCTGCCAGTGTACTTTGAGTTCTTGCATGATGGGTCCAGTTCTGTAGTTCATTTATTCATAAAAGTAGTACCTCATTCAGCTGACCAGTGGGTCAAGCAGGGTAAGAAAAACCTTTGTAAATCAAAGAGCCAAGCCCTACCTTTCATGTGTATTTCACATTTCAGAGTTTGAAATTCTAGAATGCAGGAAACATGATAGTGTATCTATTTCTCTATTTTCAGTCCATGGGACCACTTACCCCACTTACTACATATACATTATACACGGCAGTAATTATCAACTTGTGGGGGTTTTTTTGTTGTTGTTGATATGTAGCTGAACACTGAAGACAGAAGTTATAACACAGCTCTTCCTGCTCAACTGTAGTTCTACAGCTAACATGCATGAGCAAAGTAAATGTACGTAAAATGGGAAGTGTAAGTGTCCAAGCATATTTCTCCCCCAGACTTGGGGGAGACTACTTGCACGTAGTCATTGCTACACAAGACTAAAGAGTTTTCAGATAGTCATTAATCTCTTAGTGAAACATCGGGAATTACATACATTCACATACAATGAAGAAATAAATACACACAATTCCTCAAAGCAAATACTGCTATTACAAAATCCCATTAAGACACACAAAACTGTAGCTAGTCCCGTGCTGGAAGTTTTGTAGCAATAACAAAGCATTACTCTTTCATAGCTAACACATTATGATGACAGAGCAGCAAATTAACAAATGTTTTTACAGCAATTATAGTGTTGTTATGCCTCTTAATTACAAGGAAACAAACTCACGTGAACTCTTCAACTATTAATGCCCCCAAACTGCATGATGATCTTTGCATCTGGGAAGCACTGCTGAAACCTGACTGAAGTTCAAAGGTTTGCCATCTGGTTCCCAGCACAAGGTTCAATCTGCATCACGCATACACTTGGAAAGCCTCGCAAATAAACACGTAATAAGCTACCAACATCTCCCCCCACCATGCTTTCCCACTGTGAAGTTTATTGCACTCCAGCAAGCTTCAGTTAACTCTAGGGCCTTAGAAACACTGCTCTAAAGAAGCGGGGTTTATTCAGAGAAATAGGTCCTCTGATTTCAGTGGCAGAGCCTCTTGTACCAGTTCTGTGGCAAGGATCAGGTCCTCTTCACAACTTACTGTTGCTGTCTAGAGACACAGAATTTTGTATTTCTGACTTAGGCTGCCTCACTTCTTACAAGTTATTTCATTTAAAAAGAAGCAAAGTAGTGTGCTGTGACAGGTAAAAAAAATACATTTTCTGTTTATGAAACCTGTCTTACATGCAAAAGGATACTTAAATGAGCCCAAGACTTTAAATAAAGCAGTTCCCTTCAGAAACAGAGGAAGATAATATCAGGGCATCCAGAACAGGGTTGGGAAGGGGCAAGAGGAAATCAGCATCACACGTGTATTGAGAAGCTGAAGAGACACATTTACAGACACGGAAGTTTTTGGTCTGTTGCCTGGCCACAGTCCAGCTGAGTTTGTTAAACTGAAGGCAGGCACCGAGCGCTGCTACCACCCGCGTCTCACTACTTATCTAGGTGAAGGCACCATCCCAAACGCACAGACGCCCCCAAGCAGGCGCTGCTGTCCCTTACTCCCACTGACGACCCCAAGCAATGCATTTCCCCTCGCAGCCCGACGGGCTCGGCAGCGCTGACACCAAGAGGAAGCACAGAGTTATCTTCCTCAACGTCGTCTCCTGGGCTCCCGCCGCAGCAGG
>NW_010181209.1:0-18992 GCF_000695765.1 Mesitornis unicolor
CCCGGCTGGATGCGCCCCCCGCCGTCCCCCGTCCCGGGGGTCTCTCCGCGCTGCCCCGGAGCGCAGGGACCACCTCCCCGCCTCTTTCCCACGGGTGCGATCATCTCTGATCCCTTCGGACCCCAAATCGAGGTCGGGGGGAGATGAGCATCGCTACTGTTGACCCGACGGCAACACGAAGGGTGAAATTCGCTTAAACTCTGTTACTTGTGTGTGATTTTGCCGCTCGTCTCGCAGCAGCCGGGGCTGAGATCTCAGTTAATTCGCTTTGGATAAGGAATTGCCCGAAATTAAAGAAAAAAAACAACATCGGCTTGTACTGCGGGAGGGAAGGACAGGCAGTCATGTTGCGCGATTTAATGAATAAAAGTTGATTTTCGGCTTCAGGGAAGCTTGAGGGAGAAAGCACATCCTTTTGCAGAGAAAAAGCTCTCAGTGTTGATAACGATCCCTACATCGCGGGGTTTAAACGGGGACCGGCTCCTTCTTGTCTGAAGCAAAGCACACGATCGGACCCACACAGATTAAAAAATACAGTCAATGATGCAGGAGAATTTAGTCTTTGTCAGTCGCTTAGAAGATGTAAATCCGCGGGTATTAAACGGGATTATTATTCCGTTCTCTGCTGGTAAAAATGCCTAAAAATCCCCTTTCCAGGTAGAGATGCGAAGCTCTCTCTCCAAAATTGCAAGGTCTAGGTGTGTTGGTTTGACAGCAAGATTTTGGGGAGAGAGAAGCATTTGGGAAAAGTCTTTGCATTTTATGTCTTTGATAAATTAGCTATAAATGCATGTGTAAATCAGTCAAGCTGAATCGGGGTAGCTTTCCCGGGCTACCTCCGATCCCAAATTTTCATCCCTCGTGTGGTCTAAGCAGGGATGTAACAACTGGAGGACATTCACCATTATATTTCGTTTTAAAACAAGTGGACAGTTAGTTTGTGGACACAGGATAGCTTAAAAGTGAGTGTGATGAAGAATTATGACTTTGAGTTTCCTCCTTTACTCATAAGGGAAGGTATTTTTTGTTTTGGGGGAGTTTTGGGTTTTTTTCCTGTTGTTATTTTCTTTCTGTCACTGTTGCTGATTTTATTTTGCATCTTTTGGTGAAAGAGCTTCCCGTGTGTATTTGGACTGCCAGAACAGCCCGAGAAAAGTTTACACTATGTCTTGCAAGGTGTCTTTTCCCTTCTTGACTTCCATGCCTTTATTATTTATAACAGCTCTGCATCTGTTTGAGAAAAGGTCACACTTCAAATTGCTGATTTGAAGTCTGAGCAGACAACAGGCATCTAAACCAAGCAGTTTATTGGGAAATCACAGGACATCTAAAGCAGGTAGATTTTTAAAAAGCGACTTCCCTCTGTGTTTCAAGAGCTAAGCCGAAATTGTTTTTCTCTAAAATTCCGACAAATCTGTGTTTATCCGTTTGCTTAAAAACCCCACGATCGTCACGGGAGGGAGAGGAGCAGTCAGTGGTATTGCCGTATCGCTGGAAATTGCGATTTTTGCCTCGGGGATGTGCAGTATTTGGGCAAAGGCAGAGCCATCTAGAGGAACAGCCTGGCCATGACCGGTTTCCCTCAGGCATCGTGTGCTGCCTTCAAGCTTTCTCTAGTTGATTTCTCTGCTTCCAACAAAGGAAACGAGTGAGAAAATAACGCTGAATTAGCTCTAATAAAAATGCGTGTCCTCAGAAAACTCCATCTTGCTTTACCAAAGATTAAGGAATGTGAAATAAAAATAGCTTTAGAGAGGCTATTACATAGTTGGGATGGCATGGATATGCAAGCCAACACGTAATTTTGGTGTGGAAAGAATAAAGCTTTGATGATGTGACGGCTTCAAAAAAATATTTAATTTTCTTAATGCATTTATGCTACAAGTAGCATGCGGTGATGCCTTGAAACTTTGTCAGCTCTCAGTGCAAACCTGTTGCTGCTCCCTTCTGCCAAGGCTCAAGGAGAGCAGCATGCTGAGATCCAGCACCCTGCCTCTGCTTTATAAAGAGTGCTTTTTTCCAGAGAGATTTGGGTGACATTTACCTTTCAGAAACACACTGAGAAGCTGGCAAGCGAATTGCCAAAACGTAAAACTGAAATCAGTTACAAAGAGTCTGAGGCTGCTGTCCATCACTGGGAGTAGATATGGGGTCAGGCTTGAGTAACGTGAAATTACTCTGTTATTACTGAGTTGCCAGGATATTCATTAGCATTGGCATTGCAAGTGTGACAGCGAGGTCTGCCCATAGCATATGGGAGTTGCGGCTGAACCGTGTCCCCAGCCAGTGACAATGACATGTAACCCTCTCCAGCCAGCTGCCTTGGAAAGTGTTTCAGGAATTCCCAAGAAAAAGTGCTGCAGGAGAGCAAGGTATTTCCCATCCTTGCCTTGTGCTGGCCACACCATTCGCTTTGGTGTTGTGCTTGTCCTTGTGCATGCAGCAAGGCCTTTTCTCCCTAGTAGAAAGACACTGCCTTTGCCTCTAAGGCCCTGCTCCTCTGAGCATGTAGGTACAGGCTTAATTTTCCTGTTGGGAATCTCAGGTGTGTGCAGCCGAACACAGAAAGCTGAAAATGCTTCAACCTTGCAGCAGGAACTGACACCTGCACCCACCTGGGGCTCTCTCTGTTTCCCGAGAATGCTGAGATCTAGGTACAGGGAACGTGTTGGAGGATCGGGACATGATAACCCATATTGGCCACTATTGACTTTACCAGTATGAGTGAGGCCAGGATCCCTTCAATGGCTCTGAATTGCTGCAGTGAAGCAGGAACCACAGGTTTGGTTTGTTTGGGCTGCATTTGCAATAGAAGTCTCACTTTCTCCCTAGGGCTGGCAAGAGGCAAGGCAGTAACTCAATGGCCCACATATAAAAGAATTCTTCATGTGCAGATTGTATCTGTCTCCAGAGTCATCCATGAAATTGAGAATGAGTTATTAATCCTTTGGGACAAAACAGGAGAATTATCCTTTTTCTCGCAGTGGTCCAGGATCGTGGCTCCACTCTCAAGAGTGTCAAGGGATTGATTAAGAACAGCTCAAATTAAATTTAAGCTGTAGTACCACTTCCTTATTTATAGCTAAACCTATTCCTAGACTGGATGCTATACACCTATTAATCTCTTATTAGTCTCTTTTTTCACTCACCCTTTGATTTTTTTCTGTAAATGGATAACAGAGAGAGAATGTCTGATGGTGTGCAACAGGTATTTCACTGCCATGAATTTGGGAAAGGTGTTCTGAGTACGTGTATACAGGTTGAAGTAATTTTTATCCCTTACCTTAGGAGAATAGTGTATATTCCTCCCTCCCTGTATCCAGTCATCTATTGGTCTGAAGTTCTGGTGATCAAAATTTGCCAATTTACCATCTGATAAGATCAGAGGTTTTCTAATCCTTCTTTATTTTTCAGACCCTACAACATTTCCTGGGGAGATGTCCTCATTCCATGATTTTTCAGGCTTGGTTTGGTTTTTGTTTCTAGTTCACGTTCTCCATAAAGGCACTGAAGGGTGGAGACTGAGGGGTAGCACTTTGGAATAGCAAATATTTCCCTGGTGTGTTTATATGGTGCTGAGCATGATGGAGCTCCTGCACTCCACCACGAAGCAAGGAATAAATCACAGTTACCCGTAATTACCCCATCACTTCAGGCTGTCGTGAGTGAAAACCGTCACTGAAAAAAGCGGCTCTGCTCTGTGTCCACTTTTTCTGCCTGTGCTCGCACAAGTGTTTCTGTGGCTGTGGACTGGGGCACTGATCCAGCCCTAAAGGAACACCCTCTTCCCAATCCTTTTTCTTTTTTCTTTTCTTTTTTTTTTCTTACCCCCTCAGGTTACTTTTGGCCTGGGCCTGCCTGGCCCCTTCCTGAATGAGAGCTTGTTAGTAACTGATTAGCCAAAGTTTTGATAAAAGCTTCATTGTTTGTAACCTCTGTAACCGACCCGGAGCAGTGCTCCTAATAAAAGTGGGATTAAATTGACACCTTGGGAGTGAAACAGTTGCAAGTGGGAAATTCGGAGTCTTGGAGGCCAAAGGGATATGGCCAGGCTTCAGTAGCTCTGTGTGTTAGAAGTGATTTTACTGGGAAAGACGCCTGACTTTTGGGTTTTGGGAGGAAGAGGAGCCTGGTGGGAGGCAGAAGGAAGTCAGCTGTTTGCGGGTGGATTAAGCGCACGCTCCAGGTGCTTGGGAGCATGTTTGTAGAAACCCTTAGCACCCTGCATTCCTCCTGCCTCTCCTCTGGCTTAAGATTCATAAAAACCATTTCAAAATGCCCACTCTGATCCCACAAATTTAATCTTTCCTTGTTTTATTTTTTGCTACAATAAAACAATCCACCTGACAATGAGTCGTGACTGATTTGGTACTATCAGATAGTGCCTTTTCTGGGAGCTTCGTGCTTAAAACTAGAAGCTGACCTGGGCAGAAATAAAGCCACGTCTTTGTGGTTTTTATGTGTTT
Source organism: Mesitornis unicolor (assembly GCF_000695765.1). NCBI lineage: Eukaryota > Metazoa > Chordata > Aves > Mesitornithiformes > Mesitornithidae > Mesitornis > Mesitornis unicolor. The sequence goes on from NW_010181209.1 coordinate 4,467, forward strand.
TTTATGTGTTTTTTTATGTGTTTTTTATGTGTTTTTTATGTTTTGCAATGGGATGTTTGAAATTTAACATAGTACTCTGGGCTGGTTGCCCTATAGTGATCACTCCTCTACAGTAAGGTAAAGGCCAATATCTTTTGATCCTAATTCACCTGAATAGGCCACCTCTGCCCTGGAATGAGTAATGGAAGTAGAAAACATAAAGATAAATTTATGGTCAGCTATAGTAAAACTAATCACAAGTATTGGTAGATGCAGGAGTAGCTGCCATCACCACCACCACAAGGAAACGGAGGAGGAGTATTAATTTAGTAATTATTTTCCATGTTTGGGAGAGAAAAACAAATAGTGTATTAGTACCAGGTGCTGGTGAAAAAGCATTTTGAGGTCCATTAATAACTAAGGGTTATGTTAAATAGCAGCCACATAAATCAAATATTTTATAATCAACCAGTGCTGGTAATTAGGGAGAGAGTTTCAGAACTCTTGGAACCAGGAACGTACTGTGTGGGCCTTTAATGCTGACTTTTCATTTTGGGATTCTAGAAAAGAAGACTAAGAAAGCTGATATTGGCTCATTATTTAAAAAGATTGGACAAATCATGGAAGCCTGTCACTGTTTAAGGCAAAAAAAATAGGGGGCACACCACTTGATTAATGAATTCTTAAAGGAAAGCGATGAAATGGATGCAAATGAGTGTGCGTATGCAGAAAATAGGCCTTGTCAAATCAATTTGCTGTTGCTCTCCAGTAAGAGTGAGCAGCTCTTGGTGTAGCCAATTTCTGAAAGGTTTTGTTTAATGCCATGTTGGAGGTGGATTTTTGAAAAAGAGAATAAAATCAACATGATGCAAATTAAGTGGTTCTAATTGGTTAAACAGAGATCTCTGAATGCCGCTGTGAAAAATGAATCCCTGAGCCTCTTTGCAGGGAAATCCTGTGGAGACTGGTTCATTATTCTGTTTCTGTCATTGATTTGGGGGGTTAATAAAGAATTATTGTAGACCAAATGTGTAGGAGTCTAAAACTGGGGCTCTGGAGTGTTAAATCATGAAGAAGACAGTTCATTGACACAGAGCTACCTCGAACTCTGCATGGCAACTGGGAGCAAATGGGCAGAGTGTATTTCGATACGGAGAAGAAAAAGGACACATTTAGGAACAGAATCTGAGATTGATGAGTGATGGAGTCCATTCTGGAAATTAATTTCTTTTTTTAAAGTTGTTGGGTTTCTTGTGAATAATCATCTGTTCCTTGTTGTGACTGTGTGGTGAACGATGCATAGGAATAAAGAACGATCTTAAGGGTCTTTTCCAACCTAAATGATTCTATGAATTAAGATCATTTCATATTGGTAGTGCATCAAAGTATGATAGCACCTTTAAAATCATGAGTAGCAGGCTAAAGTAACTGGGATGAAGTTGTTTACTAGTCCAAAACAAGAGCTAGGGGACATAAAATAAAACTGGTAGGAGCTGTGTTCCTGTTAAGATACCGCTGCACACAACTTGCAGCTAAACCTTGAAGCCTCTCAAGAAACTCACTTTAATTACTTCCAGGAAGGGAATATTATGGGAGACTTGTTTCCAGTCTATAAATGCCTAGGCAAGTGCAGAAGCGTGAGGATAAAGGACAAAGTTGTAACAGGAACCAGTGGCCAGAACTGAAGCAGGAGAAGGGGCTCAATTCATCTGCTTACACAGGGATAGCTGGGACTTTGCCATCTCCACTGGTCTCCCACTGGCACTGTTTTAAATACGTCAGGCATTGCAGACATCTCCTCATTGAAGGAATCTCAGACAGCTCTGAACAACTTTGCGTGCAACTGAACTAAGTACAAAGTACCAGTTTTTATTATCATGCATAGTTGTTAGAACATCTTACCAGGAGTTATAGTGGATACTCCACCATTTTTTAAATCAAGGTGAGACTTTTTTTTTCTAATACATGCTTGAAAAAAGATAGCTACTGAGAGAAACCTTAGCCTGGATCCTTCTGCTGATCCTTCTCCCATGTCCCCATTTTCCCACCATCAGTCCTACCTTGAACATTGCACTCCAGCTCCAGACCCAGAGCTTTCCTTGGTTGGTTTGCTGTCTTTGCAACTGTGCTTAATTTTGCTCAATACAGTGGTATTCCTGTCCAGGTTTTGGTGTCCAGCCAGGCAGGTGATTTGGGTTATTTAGATACTGCTGTGATGCCTAAATAAGAATTGCCCTCTCTTGGAAGTATGGCTCTTATGAGAAGGGCTGAGCATTGTGTTACCACCTAAGCCAAAAACCCACTTATATGATGCAGAGCAACCTGTGGTAAGACCCATGGGGCTGTGTCTGCCATGAAGGCTACTGACAAGAAACGTTTTGAGCTCTATTTGGTCTTCTTGGCCGTGTAGATGCTACCTGATATCTGTAACTAGGTTGGTGTCTGATGAAGGGAAGTGGTCCAGTGAAAGGATTGCTGTTAATGGAACCTTTGGACAGCAGAAGCAGGAATCTGAGATCAGTTTGGGTAAAATTTCACTTGTAATGAGCAAATCAGAAATGTTCCAGCCTAATACTGTGCACCTTTTGAAAATCAGGTGGCAAACAGGTTCCATGCCATATGGGAAAATGTTGTTTTAAGGCAATGACGCAAAACACAAGAGAGGCATCACCAGGAATCACAGTAGTAAAAAGCAAACCTTGGTCAACTCAAGATCTGTCACCTTTCAGAATTCAACCCCTCAGTTTGGGGCTATGGAACAGGTTCTGTAGCACTTATAGATATATGGGCTCCTATGACAGATACCAAGGAAGAATTTCCTTGATTTCTTTGAAGAGTTTCAGGTGAGTTTGCTACCAGTCAAGGCATGCCTAAGCTGTACCTTCGGAGTGAACCATTCATGTACCCAGTGACTGATTTTGTGACTGATTGGCACATGCCAAAGATTGCCAAAGTCAGTGCTAACCAGGAGCAAACATGGCAAGTGCCTGCAGGCTTTCATGAGGCTCTGCAGAGCCTACATATGCAAAAAGAAGTGCAAGTGCAAACTAAACAGGCAGCAGAGCTCAAAAGCTGTGATTGGCATTTAGGAAAACCAAAATTAGCAATTAGAGGAAGAGCAAGCACTGGGTTTTCCCTGGAGCAGTGGTCTTCTGCATTCATAGCCTCATCATCTCTCTTAACAACATTTATTTAACATGCCTTGGTGAGAAAGAAAGCAGGCAGCCACAGGGCCTGGGTGCTGGAAGATATTCTCCACCTGGCCAGTGGTAAGCAGAATGCATAGGTGAAAAGACATACCCTGAGCTGGCATAGCCAGAGCCGGGCAAAAGTCAAATAGCAAGGGCAGTCAAGGAGAATTGGTTGAAAAAGCAAGGCAACATTAAAACATTCTTGTGTGAGTCCAAATCAAGATGGCCTTTTATAATAGTTGCTAAGGAAGAAGAACAAGTGCACTCTCCACAACATTAAGTTTGAGGAGAGCCCCTTACTTTCAGAAAAGGACAAGCTGAAGAGATGGGTGAACTATTACCAGAGTCTTTACAGATGACTGATCAAGAGATGAAGAGACGCTCAGTGTTTCGGAGATTATAACGCTTCAGGAGCAGGATGACAAGAAGAATCTTGCTGGCAGAGGCTGCAAAGAAAGGTCAGGAGACTGGAGAAATCTGAGGGGCTGAGAAGGGATCAATGGGGCTGTAGCTTGGGTCGTTGACCCAGCCACACAATTGTATGTTTTCAGGAAAGAAAAGATCCCCTGAACAAGGAAAAGTGGATCCTGGTAAGCAAATTCCCACAATGGTGACCTTCAAAATCCTGTGCATTTCCTGGTACCTAAGCAATTTCCTCACTGTGTTCCTTGCTGGAGGATTCAGACGGTGGATTTACTTTCCACAAAGTGTGAGGGACAGTGCAGCAAAACCAGTGCAGGAGGCTGGTCACTGGGAAGTTCAGAGATAGCAAGAACTTTAGTTGCACAATTTCGAAAAGTCATCTGACCCAGCGTGTTGCAATAGGTGTGTGGAGTCTCCTAGGGCTGTATGATATGTGTAAGAAGCTGCTGAGAAACATAATGAAGAGGTGAGGTCAGCAGTCCTGGTCAAGAGCAAGCTGAACAACTGGTTCAACACAACGACTGGTAGCAGACAGGGTGACTTGGTAATTTGCAGCAGCTTCTGGAGCTGCCAGTAGAAAGTGAAGGATGGAGTTAGAGTCACCAAAGACTTTGGGCAAAGCCAGACAAGGAGGTCAAGAGCCTGAGGATGATCACATCTCCAGTGGTGGTGCCAGTTCATCAGATGTGCCAAGTCAAGTTGCTCTGTCCAGTGATGAATGTCGCAGATCAAACATTTGCGTGGGCTGGATGAAGACCAGGAGGAAAGGGTGAAAGGATGAGATCTACACAGGCAGGGTGGACAAGATGGACCGCCCCATTTATCTGACAAACTTCACCACATGGGACAGCAGCAGATCCCTCTACAGAGATCTGAAGGAGAATGTAGCTGGTGCATGTGGGCGTAGATCATCTGAAACAGTCATGAAAAGACACAGACAAATCATGAAAGCAAAAATCAGACTACTCAGTAAGTCTCTGTCCTTGCTTTATGTGCAAAGAAATGGACAGTCAGGAAGAAAAAAAAACCAAAAAAGACAGCTGCTATTTGCAACAAAATGTTACAGAGTGTGAGACCATGTCAGAAATGGGACAGTCAGCAGTAGGATTTACAAAAGGGACAGTCATCTGGGTGAGGAAACTGGCTGCTGGCTGCCTGGATAATCACTTTCAAGGTACCCTGTTCTTTTTTGTGATAAGGGAAGAGGATTAAGATGCTGATGGTAGGAGAAACTAGATTATTGGTTTTCGTTTTGATTTCTTTTTTTATCGTTTTACAATTTTCTCACCAGAGGTGTTTACTGAATTTAAACCTACCTCTGTAAGCTGCTGCTTCCTAATCTTCATCCACAGACCCTTTGGGTCTGCAGGCTGTGGACCTGAAGGGGTGGATGACACGAGAAAGTGCATCTGCATTTTCTGAACACAGCAATGAAGGACTTGTAACTGTTCTTTATGGTCATTAGTCTGTGGGACAAAAAAACAAAGGGCAAACCTCTCTCAAAATGGGGATGGCAAAGACAAGGGATCTGAGAGGGATAAGGGGCAAACAGAAGATTCATGCATGCAGCAGTCTCAAGTTTATCCTTGAGCAATGAAGCCACTGAGTTTCCAAACGCTGGACGAATGGCACCAGATTGCTCTGATGGGCCAGTCAGAGCAGCAAGCGTGCAGAAGAAGAGGCAAAATCCAACTCAAATTTCCACCCTTTTCTCTGGAACGGTGATCTGGCTCTTCACAAGTCAGGAGGTTTCTGCAGAGTGGTGAATTCACATTGTGTAGTCCCAAAGTTTTGGATGGGATGCCTAAAAATAAGTAAAGAAATGTGCAGGATGGAGAGAACCAGATGATTTAATCTGGGCTGTAGAAAGGGTGAGTGAGATAGAGGTGATTGAGCAGCATCAAAGGGTGACAATCAATTTGAATTTCCCCAGAAGTGATGTTGATGCCTGTGTTGCTTCTCCCTGTGCTTTTTCTTTAATTAAATACCGAGTGTTCCATTAGTAGTTGGAATAACACGCTGTTCTTGGGAAAAAGAAAACCCGAGTAATCCCTTTATCTGCTAAAATAGATGATTTCTAGTAGATTAAACAATGGCCTTTCAGCTACCAGAGCATAGTTCAGGCCATAATTGAAGTCCTCTCCTTGGCCTCTCCTCGGTCCCTCGCAGCCAGTAGTCCGTAGAGCCCCATCATCAGAGATAACCTCGGTGACTCTTGTCTGCAGTGAGTGTTGCTCCAGATGAGGAGATTAGTCAGAGATAAAGCATATTACCTGAAAATAATAAGTGATTATGGTCCTGGACTGTCTCTCCACATTCATTTCATGCTGGTTAACCCTTGCAAAACTGGCTGCTGGTAGGGTTTAGGTCTTTGAAGAAGAGGGAGGGTGATGGAAAGTTTCCCATGTCTGAGTGGAAAGAGAGAAATTTCACCTTTTGTCTTCTATTTCTTGTCCTGGGTGGGGATTTCTGGGCACAACACTCAGGTCCTTGAATTGCTGCAGCCTGTGGTCCATGGAGGAACCAGGGCTGTGCCTTGCAGTGTCCTTGCAGGGTGCCAACTCCCCCTGCCTCCTCTAGGCTTGAAGCTGTGAGGGCTTACAACTCTTTTGCAAGTCATCTACCATTTACTTGACAGCGACATTACAAAACACTGGATGCTCAGTATGTATATATACACACTGGCTGTATTTCCACTGCTGCATTAAACAGGACCAGGTTGTGAGCCCAACCAGTGACCTGCAGTGGTCCATAACGTTAAATTATTAGTGTGGGCCAGGCGTGTTTTGGGGTTAACAGTACTTTCCCATGCTCAGGCACAGCTCAGAGGCCATAAACTTCTCAGTGGACAGTTTCCATGGGACTGGCCTGCTATGGGGAGTGCTGGCTGGGCTGTGTGGATGTGAGCTCAGGGCCAAAGAACAGTCTCTGGTATTTTTTTACAGCATGGATGTATCTACTCTGACTTGACAACACGAAACCACTGATACATTTCATGTTCACTCATCAACAGGAGATCGAGAGAAATACAAAATCCTTGCAAGGTTTTCATAGCAAATTGTCTACATATCTAGGAAAACAAGAAAAAGAACATAATTTTGTTTTCTGGAAATTCAGATTGGTTGCCTAGGTAGGATGGAGAGAAGAAATGTAAAAGAAAACTCAGGCTGAAGAGGAGATGCCTTGAAATCTGCTTATGGGGCATTGCCGCTGTTATCACTGCTGGGACTGAGCTCCTGTGCTGCAGAAAGCAAATGTCCTGACAGGAACATCTTTTCCTTGGTCTCCCTGCAAATATTACAGATGAAGTCCTGGCCCTGTTCAAGTCACTGGGAGTTTTGTTAACGAATTCATTAGGACCACTGCTGTTTCATTCATAAAAGGCATCTCCCCAGCTCTCGTGCCATTACAGCATCCTCCGTCTGTCATCGGGCTGGTCTCCGCGAGTGAGGGACGAGCGGGTTCATCCTTCTTCCTCTAAATGCTTCATCAGCCGCTCCCTTGAAAACTGTAAATAAAGGCCGCTGGGGATAGCTTTTCTGCTTGACCCCTCACCTGAAATGAAAATAAAGGTGGCTGAATTTCATCCTGACGCGCTGCTCCTTCCAGGGCTGGCTCTTTCCCATAGCTGTTGACAGTTCCCTGCCAAGCCCCATGGTTACCTTTGATTTTGCCGTAATGACACCTCAGTACTTAGGATGGCTCTGGGACTGTAATCCTCTCTGCAGCCTTAACCAATTTATGGGGTAACCTGAGACCTGACTCTGGCTTCCCGGTGATTTTGCCTCTTGTTAACACTCACCAAAGGTATCAACAAACTAAATGCAAAGGTTTTATTTTATTGCATGCCCAGGATTGGCAAATATCTACATGCACACCTGATGTAAATCTCTTCTTTTAGGGGGTAGCTGCATGCATTTGCCACGTTAAAACTGCACAGTGTTTTATTTCTCCAAAGCGTGCTGCGAAAACAAGTGCTTTGTTAGCAATAAGGAAGCAGCACTCCAAGGAACTGTTAAGAGCAGCAGTGAGGGTTCAACAAAGCAGGATTTATCCACTGTTTTGCCACAGATTTTCGGTGTGATCTGCAGCTTACTTCATCTTGGAGTGCTTAGCCTTTAAAATCCTTCAAGTCAAAGTCCTTTATCTGTCTCGTGTGTTTAGACTGTAAGCTCTTCAGGGCCAGGGCTTTTTTTGTTGGCATAACAGCTTTTATAATAACTCCCCTCACATCTCTAGAGGACCTACCTGTGCCTGTATAATACAGTTATAAAAGAGCAGTCTCAGCTTCATCACAGTGAACGATCGTGGCATCAGAGGAGGACACGAGTCCTGGTCCCTGCTCCCTAACCTGTATTAATTGGCTTTTCTGAAGGAAATCTCAGATGATTTACACGGTGGCGGAAGTAGGAGGAGGATCCCCGGGGAAAGAAAACACTTGAGACTTCAAGGTGGGATGACTTCGGTGGCACACTTCTCTAATGACCACCTGATCCAGGAGGTGCCCGCTTCCTAAGCGCAGATCAAAGGCAAAAGGTGACTTCTGAAATGACATGCAGCCACCTCTCACATTGCTTGAATTCTCTTCTCCTGCTGGCGTTTGATCTCACTTTACTTTTCCTGTCACTGGAGGCAGGTGGTTGCTTTATTCTCCCTGACAAGTTTAGATCATCTGAACAGCTAATGGGTGCAGTGGGAAAAAATTGCAGATCCAGTGGAAACCTTGGTGCAGTCAGTGGAAAGGGTCCTCTTCACTGTAGTCAGTTGTGGATGAGGTGTCTAGATGAGCTATTTTGGAGTGGTTGTTCATAGAATCATAGAATGGTTTTGGTTGGAAAAGACCTTTAAGATCATTGAGTCCAACCATCGAACCAGCCCTAAGTCCACCACTAGACCATGTCCCTAAGCATGACATCTCCTTGCCTTTTAAACACCTCCAGGGATGATGACTCAACCACCTCCCTGGGCAGACCCTTCCAGTGCTTGACAACCCTTTCAGTAAAGAAATTCTTCCTACTATCCAACCTCAACCTCTCCTGGCACAGTTTGAGGCTGTTAACCCTTGTCCCATCACTAGCTACAGGGGAGAAGATACCAACCCTCACCTCTCTACAGCCTCCTTTCAGGTAGTTGTAGAGGGCAATAAGGTCTCCCCTCAGTCTCCTTTTCTCCAGACTAAGAGTTGTTATCCTGCCAAACTTACCTTTAAGAAGTAGATCTGATTGTGTCATGAGGTGAGACTCAAGGAAAAACTGAAACTCAGCTGAAACCCATGGGCTTCTCCAGACATGGGCACAGGGCTTGAGGATTTTCTATGCCACACTATAAATGCACAATTCCCCTATATTTGTTGCTAGAAAGGACTCGTGCTTGTTATTCTGGGCTCTATGTGGTGACTCCTCTGATGGCTGATGAAAGCATCAAGCTCTTGACCACCATGTGGTGAATGTGGTTGCAAGTGATGGGCATAAATCAAGCCAATGTCATATTGTAACTGAAGTTATGTTAGATCAAGAGCTTCTCCGAAACTTGGGTCACTTGCATGTGCTGCTTTGAATTTCACCTGTTATTCATTGTGTCTGTAACACACGATGCTGTTCTGCCATACTGGTGTAAGGCTATCTCTAATTTTAACCTTCTCTTTCCAAGGGGAAAGAGAAGTAGAATTTACCTAACAGGCAAGCTCTTAACAAAGCCTGGGATATCTGATACACATAATGGTCCCAGAGGCATGTTTACTTTGAACTGAGTGAGTGAAAACCATTTTGGAAGGGCTTTTTCACCTCTAGTGACTTAACCTAACGAGGACAAAAGTGATGTGGTTAAAGGGCTATTTAAACAGAAGCATTTGTGAGCAGATTTAGGTTCTCCAACAGTACATATATGTATTTGCCTTACACAGGTGCATAAATATGCATTGATTTATATCACAGGACACATCACATAGGCAGTGATGGGATTTCAGCCATCCTCTGGTGATGGATGCTTTTGTTTGGGGAACTGTGAGAAAACAGCTGATTGTTTTAGGAAGCTACAGCAGAGCTGCCCAAAGATTTGGGACACCACCATTGAGTTCACCAGCTGCCCTTGTCTTCTGCAAAGGAGCGTCTGTGCAACAAGGAGTTTGACTTTGAGGGCTCAGTCCTGTAAGTGATTTAGGTGGCTGGAAGAGAGCTACAGGTGCCTCAGATTTAGGCTGAAGGATACTACTTATTTATTGCCACAAAATGTCCCCACCAATTTATCAAGAAAACTGGAGAGAAGCGTGAAATAAATAACTCCATGGGAAGCCTTCCCATACTGGGCTGCTGCACTGCCACGAAAGTTCATGTTTTTAGACCCAAATGGATGACTGACCTCATGCTGACAGAATGGGCTGTCAACACTCGGCCCTTGAAGAAAAGTCTCCCCTTTGCGCTTTGTCTCCTCGTGGTGATGACCTGAATGGAGATGCACAGATTACGCCTGGCCTCTTTCGCGCAATGGGGGTCCTGCTTACTCATCACTTCCCTCTTTCAACATCCTCGTGGGAGCAATGAATCTTATTCCTAGCCCAAAGAGCACTTGTCAAGAGCTGGGTTGACAGTGAGGTATGTCCACCTTGGCCATGTTTTCTTGCATTAAATTCTTAATAGCTGAGATGGTTCCCCTGAAGCCTGGTGGTAGCCAGTGCACAGCATCTTGCACAAGAGCAATAGAAGCTGAGATAGCATTGTTGCCATTTCAGAAATGGGGGAAAATACCCCAACAAATCCGAGAAGTTAGTGTCAAATTGAATGGAATTCATCTTTGTCATGTTCCATATGCTACTGTGTTCTTACTGAGGGTATGAGTTAACTTTCCAGAGGCACATGGTGTGATTCACAGGTAACATTGAAGTGCTTGGAGCTTTTTTGTGTTGCCCAGCAGAGTCTGAATGATCTCATGGTGGTTAATGCCACAGGGAAGGGGCGATTCCAGCTTATTTAGTGTGATATTTCCAATCACTCCAGTTGGATGTCTTCTTCCTGGTGCTTCTCATGTGGAGCCTGCACCAAGTGCTATGTATGGGGATGCCAAGGGAATGATTTCTCATGCAGGAGCATCCTTCTGCCAAGTTTCTTTGTATTGGTGGCCTTAGAGAAATCTGGGGCCATTGCAGGGAATTTGATATAGTGGGAGAGGTAATGGCACTGCAACCCACAAGCATCTGTGAAGGAAGTTAAAAACAAGTTCTTATCTATAAAACCACTTTATTAAAAGGTGGGTTTCCTTTTTCTCCATATCTGAATTAGCAATGAGCAGACAGATAAGCTCTCTTGGAAGCAGAGGAAGATGCAAGCTGGGAGTTTGGTTCCTACCCGCTTGTAATTGAGATTATGTTGGTAATTGCCAGCCCCATCGTTTGATATTTGGGAAGAAGAAATGGGAAGCTGAACAGCAATAGTGGGCTGCTCCTGCATGACCTATCCTGGCAAAATGCCTTTTAATTTCATGTGAGCTGTGCCCGCGAGAAGACGGAAGGATCGAGCCGTCATCAAGGAAGATTAAGATTTGGAGCCAGGTTTCGGAAATTGTCTCCTATCTCAGTAATGAATCAGACACCTTAGGTGAAATTCGGATCCTACTGAATAAGCATTTCGGTTTTTGAGTTTAGCAGGGCCAGGATTTCACCTCTAACTTCAGAAATATCCAAACACTGCTGTGCCTGCCACTTGGAGCTAGTTACCAGTGTTACATCCCAAAATTGTATCTCATATGTATTAGTCTTGTACAACCTGAGTCTGCTCTCCCTGTAACTGATGGGAGTTCAGATGCTGAGTTTAAGATGATGGCACTGTCCCTCCTTTACTGTGCTGCTTTACAAAACACTGATATTTTAAAAATGAATCTTCTTAATAGGTGTTATTCCTGATAATTTTAGGGCACAGTCTTGGTTTCATTTACATCAGAAATAGGATCTGTTTTCCCTGCCCTGAAAGGAAGACACTCTCAAGGGCTTACTGATATTTGTGTGTTTGACTTTAAGGCAGAAGTTTGTTCCTAATTAATTGAATAAGTGCTTTAATCCCTGGCCTAAGGGCTTCCCATAGAGCATTAGCTGTATTAAGAAGGAAATGGAGTGTAATCCCTTTAATATAAGCACAGGAGAACACAAGAGTTTCACATTTCTAGAAATAATTTCTTTCCTTGTTGCATCATTTATTCTAATATTAATTTGCATAAAATACTGTGGGGACAAAGGACTTCTCCTTCTGCCTGATCCCAGTGCTGAGGTGTTGGCAGCACACAACCCCTTGCCATCACCGGTGTTTACTACTATTAGCATTACTGTAGTGCCAGAAAATCTCATTTCTGAACAGTTATCTGGGCTCATGGGTAGCTACAGAAACTGGACTCTTGGCTGGGATTCAGCTGCCCAAACCTAGGCTTTCTGAGAAAGCAGTTTATTTCATACTTATCCACATTGGTCACATGAATTGGGCTAAATGAGCTAGGAAGTATCAGCTCAGAGGGAGACATCCTCTTTGTGAACATCTAAAATGAGGTGAGATTAGTCTTGGATGAGGTGGATCTAAACCTGGTTAACGTTTGACATTTTTTTAAAAAGTAAATACTCTTTACTGGTTTGCCATTCCTGTCCCTTTGTGGGACGGAAGACTAAACCTGAGCATCCCCTGCTGTCTTACGTTGCAGGTCCTCAGAGGAAGGGGTCTGCAACGTCTGGATGGGACAGTTCAAGTGTACTCGGCTGCTCTCCAGGATCAAGCGGAGATCCCTGCCTGCCTTACTTCTGCAATGTTTCACACCCCTCCATGCAGTGAGGTGAGGATGCTCTTCCACTCCCCATAACACACCCACAAAGCGGGTCCTTCCCTCCCATTTCCCCATCTTCTGTTCCCGTCTTTAGCAGGAGCTGGAGAGGCTTTGAGAGCTCACAAAGGGTGGACTTTTCCCCTCTCCTGGTGATATGTCCCCCAGCTGGAAGTGCAGATCCCCAGCTATGGCTGTGGGGTGGCTTCTCCTCCATGAATCCCTCACCTCACACCATCATGGTGAACCACCTCCCACCAAGGCCTCCAGGGTTCTGGTGCATGGGTGTCTCACAAAGGGACAGAACCTTGTCCCTGGAAACACTTGTCCATCCTTGTACCTTGAAACTCCATGGTCACGCAGATTCTGGTGGATCCCATTGCGCATCTACCCTGTCCTAGGAGGGGACACTGGTGTTCAGCTTCTGGCCAGCTCTGAGCCTGCTGGTAGTGGGGTGCCACCATCTCTTCCCTGCTGGGTCCCACCAAGACACCCTGAGGTGTCCAGCTCGATACGTACTGGTGGCTGGGCAGGACGGGTACATTTTGCATTGCTGAAGTTGGTTGAAGTCAGTCATTCTCTAACTGCAAATTTGGGGTGCACAGGGTTCCTCCAGCCCCAGCTGAGTCCCCTTCCTCCAGCCAGTACCCAACTACAGGTCTCAGGATTCTTTATTACTTGGGGCAGTGTGGAGGAGAGGATCTGCTTTGCTGGTTGTTAACTGAGTGACTTCTTCTGGCCCAAATTCCTGGCTTACCATGGTGGACACGATGAGGAAAGCAGCGCAGTCAAAGGTGAGGTACACACGGGGCTCCCATCCTCACCAGTGTTTGAGTAATGGGTTTGGAGGGCTGGGAAGATGGTAGGAGCTGGTGACAACAGGTTTCTGGATCCTGGCCAAAACCCTTGCATGGTGGACGTGTTCATGTGGTCATGGAAATCACAGCAACACCTTCAATTACTGTGCAAGAGCTCATCTCCCCCAGCTCTCTACCGTGCCTTGACAAGTTAGCACATTTAACACTTTAGCATAAAAACAGCTCTCTCGGGTCAGCCTGAAGGCTCATCTCACCCAATTTCCTGGCTGCAGCAGTGCCCACGGTGGATACCGAGGGCGAAGACACACACGTAGTGCTTTTTTCCCTAAAATCCTCTCCCCATTTCCAGAAGTTTGCACTGCGGTAATTTTCGGTGTTAGAATGGGTGTCACTGGCTTAATATCTCTTGGCAGAGGTTTTCTCTGTAATTTCTCCAATCACTTTGCAGAATGAGTATTGACATTAGCCAGCATTTAACTTTAAACATGTGATGAGCACATGGGAAATATTACCAAACTAGGAGCCGGAAGCACGTGCTAATTTGGCCGGAGTGGCCTCAGCACTGATCAAAGTATTTCGGTAGCTTTATATTAGTGCTCTGCCCAGGGGGCAGCTGAGCAGTCAGAGGCGTCTTCAGAAAGGCAGGAGGAAGGTGCTGGTTGCAAAGGACACCCTGACACAAGAAGAGCCCCAGAGGCCATTGCCAAAATAGCACAGGACCTTCCTGGCCACCCTGCTCAGGACTCAACTGAGCAAGGGGTTGCCCCTGTTGCACTGGCTCAGGGGACAGAGGCTGTGCCCAGAAGAGCAGCTTATCCTCTGCTGAGCTACGAGGGAGCATTTTGGGTTTCTATCACCACTTCTGAAGGCTTTCTTCAAGTCCTAGAAGCTCCTTGTGTTTGCTTCCCCTCATTGCAGCTGGCTGTGCCAGCAGGCATGTACAGGAGTTCCCAGAAGAGAGACTACCAGTGGTGCGAGCAGTACAAGGCACCCAGCGAGGAGGACATCCAGGTACCGTGGGCTTTTTCTTGCTTGGCTCTTTAGCCTGTGGTGCCAGCTCCCCTCTCGTGACAACACGACAGCTAGGGACAGGGTTGGTGCCCAGGAGACAGGAGATGTTGGTGCCATCTGCATCGGCAGGGTCTGCTTTGGTTCCCACTGCTGTGACCCACCAGCAGGTCACATCATGCCCAAATGCCCTTGGCTTGTGTCCCCATCCCTTCTGTGGGAAATCCCCCTGGTGCCCTCCGGTAAAGCTGTTTGGGGCGGGCAATGCTAATTACACTCATTAAGTCAGGGCACTAACGACTGTTTGCTGAACC
>NW_010181209.1:19023-21202 GCF_000695765.1 Mesitornis unicolor
TTGGACTCGGATTGCTCCCCGTGGGGCTGATGGAGTGTGTCAGGATTAGACCCATCCCGGGACCGCCTTGGGGAGGGGGATTGCATTTGGGATGGAGATGTCTCCTTGCCCTGACTCGGGGCCTGAGAAGACTTCTGCGGGGAAGCTGAGGTTGTTTTTTTTCTAATCTCCTTGCAATGCGAGCGACCCCCTGAGCTATTTAATCTGATTTGCCTCGCTCCGCCTGCCCTGGCTTAATTGCTTGTGGCAGCCCGGTGGGGACAGCTGCGGTTTGCACTGGGCCACTGCGGAGAAGTGGCGGGGGGCATTTTCGGTTGCTAAAGCGCTTTGGGCTCCTGCGCTCACGAGAGAGGAGGAAAAAAAATAGAAGAGTTCAGGCTGGGAAGGAAAAGGAGGGGACAACAACAGAGAAATCATTGTGTGAAGGTGCCCGCTAGGGCTGAGGGGCTGTCTGCGGCCACCGCTGCCATCCTTGCCCAGGCACCAGGCTGGGACCCCTCTCTTCTCCTCTCCTGCTGCCCCAGGGAGCTCCTGCTGCCAGCAGCCTTCATTAACGGGCCCGCTCCGGGCTCCCGCTGTTCTCCGGGGCTGGCGAGAGCTTCCCAGGCAGCCCCAGCCTTTGGTGGCTGCTCCGCTTCCAGGATCCAAGATCCTGGCAGGGAGAGTGGGGTTTAACCCCTGCCTGCTGGAGCACAGTTTCCACACCACGCACCATGCTTCATTTTCTTTTCTGTTTTTCTTTTTTTTTAATTTTTTGATTATTTTTTTTTGAAGGCTGCATGCTTCCAGATTTATTTTGGGAAATAAAAAGGTAGAACCTGAGATATACCTGCTTTCCTTGGGTTGCTGCTCCCTTTGACCCTTTATGGACTCCCGAGGCTTGCAGAGGAAAGCTGTCCCACTGGGTGGTGTGATGATGACTCGGAAAACCCAGGTTTCCTTCTTGGCCCTGCCACGGTTATTTTATTTTCTTAAGAGGATAAAACCACTGTGGTGCTTTTTTCTCCATGACATTTAGGACAGTAGCATGCTCCCAAGGGGAAGATGGGGAGCTCCTTGAGGTAAGGCAGATGGGTGAGCCATCCCTACTGTGGGCTCCTGAAGGCTCCTGTCCCTTTGGAGATGCCTCCTGAGGAGCTCTGGCCATCCTTGATGGGGGAAGCTCGCAGATACAGGTAGTTTCTGTAGCTTTTCAGCTTCTACCTGCCCTACTGTCAGCATGACGAAGGAGAAGCCACCTCAGAGAGAGCCCTGAGGACCTTGAAGGTTGTGGGACAAAGAGGAAACCCATGGAGGTCCAAAACAAGGATGGACCAACCCCGTGAGGGTGGTCCTTGCTGGCTGCAGCAGCCTGGCAACGCTGACAGCAGGAAAGTCTATTCCTGGGCCCCTAGAAAGGAGCAACTGGCTTGTGATGGAGCTGTAGTGTGTCGCTGGAGAGCCTGCAGTCAGCAGACCCCCCAGAGCCATGCCAGCAGCCCCATTAGATTTTCCCCAGCATGAACCCTGGAGCCGTCGCCTCTCCCACCACCAAACTGCTGCTGGTGCCCTGGCTCCCTCCCTTCTTCTGTCCACCTGGGGCCCAGTGGAGTCCCATAAGATGGGCAGAAAGAGGAACTCATGGCGGTCCATGCATTTTGAATGACAGTTATGGAGCTGCTCTGTGGCTGCTGCATCCCCAGCAGTGCTGAGCCCACTAAAGCCCAGGCTTTGCTGTGGGTAGGTAGCACTGCTTGATGATGCTTTAGCCACTGTCCTTTCCGCTCGCTGCTTTTCCCTTCACATGGGGCTTTTTTTCCTGCAGAAGCTGCATATTGCAGACTCACAGCTAAAAGCCAAGAAGTTTGCCATACCCCAGGAGGAGTGGGCGATGGCCTACAGCGACAGCATTGTCGGAAAGGGCGGAGAAGTCATTCCAGTGCCAAGCATCAAAGCCAGCAGCCTTGCTGATGATGCAGGCATATGGAAGCCAGAAGGCTTGCAGCAGAGAAAGCCCTTTACTTCAGTCCTCCCTGATGCAGAAGGCTACCTACCGAAGTACAGCCCTGCCACTGAACTGGCACCAGCCCAGACAGAGAAATGGGAGAGGCTGCAGGCTCTCACTGAGCCAGAGGATGACCTGCTGGCTTCTTGCCAGTATCTTCCTGTGGCTGCTGGGACTGCTGGGACAGCAGGTAAC
>NW_010181209.1:21212-21686 GCF_000695765.1 Mesitornis unicolor
CGCCAAAAGCTGATGGGCCACATCCAGCTACCCAAGGAGATGTCTGCTGGGTCTGAGTCAGCTGAGCCCCCCTTGCCCCCTTGTCTGTGCTGGCTGGACCTGCACAGATGGCAGCACCCAGCAACAGGACGATGGACTCAGGATTAGCAGCATGGGCACAGCACCCTGTCACCACAAATATGCAGCACTCAAGTGCAGATGTAGTGAGCTGGAGTCTTAGAAACATCCTCAGAGCCACGCTGAGTGGGTGAAGAGCCCCCTGCTAGCATAGCATTGGCGTTGCAAAATCTCTGGAGGGTTTTATCTTCACAACTCCTTTGGGACAGAGGGAGATGCAGTTACACCCATGTTGCAGGTCATGAACAGAAGAGCAGGGAGGCAAAAGAACTCTGTGGTTGAGCATGAGAGACTTGGGTAGTTCAAACCAGCAGCCCTTAGGGCCCTTCTGGGGTAGATATATATATATATATATAA
>NW_010181210.1:0-1768 GCF_000695765.1 Mesitornis unicolor
CTTTGTCTTATGGCACATGGGGACAGCCTGCCTTCAAGACATCCTTCCTCAAGGAAGTCCACCCTTCCTGGACCCCTCTGCCCTTCAGGGCTGTCTCCCAAGGGACTCTCTCTACCACTGCTCTCAACAGGCCAAAGTCTGCCCTCTGCAACTCCATGGTGCTGCTTTTGCTAACCCTTCTCTGTACTTCAACACCACTTCACAACTCTACCATTTCACGGTCGCGAAGCCCAGGCCGGCCTGCGAACAACACATCTCCCACCAGACCTTCTCTGCTTCTGAACAGCAACTCCAGCCTCCCCTGGGAAGCTCACCTAACACTGTTTGAGGCTAAATCATTTATCACAACCCTCACAGTAAAAAAACTTTTCCTTATGTTCAGATTGTGCCTCCAAGACTCCCATTGTGCCTTGTCTTGGACATCAGAGAAAAGAGCCTGGCTCCTTCCTCCTGACACTCACCCTTTACATATGCCATTTAGCCTCAAACAGGATTCCAATTAAAGTTTACAGTTTATTAAGTGAGTAAAGGCAAGCAAACAGCGCTGGGTGCGTGGGGACATTTTGATCCCTCAACAGCACGCCGTACAGGTCTCTTTTTGGGTTTATATTTTTTTACCTAATACATATTCGTGGAATTTCGCAATACGCTTATACATATGCATGACCTATCCTCGCTTCATATTATAATTAGCTCTCCTCCCATCCGCGCTTATATCTACGTTATTTTAACATGAATCAGACTGACACATCTCACAACAAGAAAGATAATGGTTATGCACAGTCAATAATAATGTGCCTCTTCTAACTAGCACTAACAAGTTTGTTGCAGGAGATGAAGCTTCATCCGGGTTGCTCATTTCTTAATGTGTCTCGGGAACATAAACACTGAACATAACGGTTTTCAGTGAGTCTGAAAGAGAAATGATGTTTGCATTTTTAAAATTTTTTTTCAGTGAAGCTATGTACCACAATAGACAGATGAAACGTTAGTATTTCAAAGTTCTCATTAGGAGTTTAAATAAAACACAGGACTTTATCCCTAGAGATGTCTCCTCTCAAGACCGCTGAAGTTGATGGTAAAGTAGAGTTACTTCTTTGTAAGATGGCTGATGTATCTGTAACAATACACAGACAATCTACTAATAGTGAGGGTTTTTTGGAGTTGAGTATTCTTCAGCGCTGCATATCACATTTTCATTTGCATGGCTTTGTTTTCTGTGTCTCAGTAAATTTAATGTCAACTAATTTAGCTTCATCTGAAGTCTAGTTTAGAGACTAGTAGCAAAATTGCTTTTCTGATTGCAATTATGCGTCAGGAAAATTCTTGAATTTCACCCTCTGTCAAATTTTCTCATCCAAAATGACACCCTCTAAGAAAGAATGAAAATTAGTTCTGCTGTTGTGCACATCACTTTTGTCCTTTGGCCCATAGTAGTAATAATGCTATAATCTTCCTGTTTGCCTCCTACCTTTGGTTTTGGTAGTAACTGCACATAGATTGGAAGTGCATTCTGAGGCAATTGCAGGTCTGTTTCTTCCGTTCATATGATATTCTAGATACCGAGACTTCGTTTGGAGTATAAGTTTACTGTACTTGCAACAGGTAAGCATGCCTTACAGATGGAATCGCACAAAAGCATGCTGAGACAACAACTTACATACACTACACCAGATGTACTCTTTGGGGGCTGCACAGTGATGAACTCCAATAAAAGCCAGGGAATGAAGCACTCCAAAAGATATAAATGGTGAAGGACTCCTGAGAA
>NW_010181211.1:0-270 GCF_000695765.1 Mesitornis unicolor
GGCACAGCACTGATGGTGACGGAGAGGCCACCGGCACAGAGAAGGAAGCGTGCGGCCGTCCCAGCCCTGGTCCCGGCAGCCCCGGGAAAGTTTCCATCCCCCTCCCGCCCGCGTCTGGGAAATTAAACAACTGTCTGGCTCCAGCAGCCGGCACAGGGAGCGGGTCCCCCCCGGCTGTGCCGGCCCGGTGTGCGCCTGGCGGCCTGAACACGTGGGCCCTCGCTGGCCCGGTGCCACCGGCCACGCTGCTGTCCCCAAAGTGGCAGGGGC
>NW_010181211.1:306-1580 GCF_000695765.1 Mesitornis unicolor
TACAATGCTGTGCTGAGCCACGAGCGGCTATGGCTTACGGAGCCGTTGTGCCATAGTGGCACAGAGGGACATAGTTGAGCCTGGAGCATTCTGGACACATGGTGTGGACACACCACAGTGCTACCGAGGGACATGTCTGAGCCTGGAGCATCCCAGGCACGTGGTGTGTCCATGCCACAGTGCCACCAAGGGACATAGCCAAACCTGGAGCATCCTGGACACATGGTGTGGACATGCCATGGTGTCACCAAGGGACGTATCTGAGCCTGGAGCATCCCAGACACATGGTGTGGATACACCATGGTGCCACCAAGGGTCATAGCCAGGCCACTAAGAGACCTACGAGAGCCAAATCCAGCCTGAGGCTCACATCATGTCAGTGCCACCAAGGGACATAGCCAAACCTGGAGCATCCTGGACACATGGTGTGGACATGCCATGGTGTCACCAAGGGACGTATCTGAGCCTGGAGCATCCCAGACACATGGTGTGGATACACCATGGTGCCACCAAGGGTCATAGCCAGGCCACTAAGAGACCTACGAGAGCCAAATCCAGCCTGAGGCTCACATCATGTCCCCTCCTCGCTACCCTGGCAGGGACAGGGAGGAGCAGGATGAAGCCTGGGTGGCCCGGGTGGTGGCAGCACTCATGGGGGACCCTAAGGGACCCAGAGGGACCCCGAAATCTGGCAGATGGGTTTCCAAGGGACTGCCATTGCACCATTGGGACATCAGGGCAGAGGGATGCAGGGACAGAGGGACATCAGGGGACACTGGGGTGGGAATAAAGCTGTCCCCTCTCAGCTGTTGGCAGCCACCAGCCCTGGGACAGCTGGAGCTGGGCAGGACCGGCCAAGGGACAGCCAGTCCTCATCCCCAGGACAGCAAGTCCATGTCCCTGCTGGACACATGTCCCTGGAATGACACTGGAGCCAGGTCCCTCGGCTGTGCCAGCCCCATGCTGTCAAAAAGGCTGGGACAGGCACGGGGCGGGGGGGCAGGAATAGCCCAAAAATAACCCTGCAGCGGTGCAGCCTGAGCAGAGCCACAGCGGGGGGAACTCAGGTCACCTCCGGACAGGGCCAGGCATGGGTGGCACCCGGGTGGGACAGGGGATGGGGACAAGGAGGGGGTGAGGAGGATAGACACAGCAAATGGGGATAGGGACGGGTGGTGAGGACGAGGATGGAGGTGATGGAGTCTGTTACGGGGAGGGCCAGTGAGCGGGATGGACATCCCGAGCCCAGAGCAGCGGGGACGGGGACGGGGACG
>NW_010181212.1:0-6529 GCF_000695765.1 Mesitornis unicolor
AACAGCAGGCAACTTGGAAGGGAAGACCTTTCTGAGATAAGAAAGACAGTGGCACCAGACACATAACTGAGATATGGCCTTGAAACAAATCACAGCTGGAAATTAGAAATATGTGGCCAAGCAATGAATTAGTCTTCTACTCACAGATGGGGAAAAGGACAAGGATCTTTTTTTTTAAGATGGAGTTTAATCAGAGTGTGACCTATTGATCAATGTATTGTCAAGATGATGAGTTTGGTAGGTTGCAGAAATAGCTTCAGTAATCCATGAGAATCTCTTTCCTTTCTAAGTTGATTTTAAAGCTGCATTGCTTTGTGCTGTCAGAGGATGTGGTCACTGCTCCTTTTGTACTCAATGGAGAGATGAGTGGCCCAGTCATCATGAACTGGCTCTAGATCACAGAAAAGCTGAATTAGGCAGATCCTTCACTTCTCCATATAAATGTATCAAGTTTAATTTCAGCCTGGGAACTGCTCAAGTCCAGAGCAACACTACATGTTCATGTGGCTGGAAAATTGGCATGGAGACACAGAAGCAAAGGCTGGTTTGGAATTAATATAAGAAGTGTTCTTCCAGACACTTGAGTAGAAGGAATCTATGTCCTTCCCAGCAGTAGCCTTCCAAGCAAAGCATTAGTCTCCTCAGCCTTTGATACCCATCTAGTCATTGAGCTTAATGGTACTGCCTTGTCGTACAAGGATGTTGGGTAGATGCATCCTTTGGGATTCTAGGTGTGCAAATTGCCTTCGTAGCTAGAAATAAGACATGGACAGGAATAGTGCTCAGCTCTGGGCACAGATGAAATAAGCTTTTCCATACGTTGAGGCCTATTTTGTCTGTACCAGTGCTGTGGTTTGAAGTATGTGGAGTGGTAGAAGTGAATGATGAAGGAAGAAGTGACCAGGCAGCACCTCTGCTGGGTTGGAGGAGAGTTAGGTGGTTTTGAAAGTTATTCTACATGTGAGCAAGATGAAAGTAATTCGCACTTTGTTTCTGTTGAAAGCCCTGATGAGTCTAATGTCAGCTCTGGATGTGACTAGGATAATAAGGATGACATAAGTGAAACATTGACTTGGTTGTGATGTGTGGGGTCTGTTCAGGAACAGCAGTGTCATTCCAGAATTCTGTGTTTGCCCTAGTATCCTATTAATGACAGCAGTGGAGTAAATGAAACCCTTCTCTTCTTATTCTCTTCTTGGACAGACAGCATCATTCTGTGGGATAGACCAGCACAGCTCCCCTTCATCAACCATATTCAGAGTTTGTCTGCATATTCACTTTGCCTCCTACAACCTTGGTTGCCATTGGGATGCTGTCTGCTTCTTATCACACTGTTCAATAAGAAAGAGGTAGCTGTATGTTCTACTTTAGCCTGAGGACTTTGGGCTTGTTTACATCAACACCTTAATCCCAAAGCCAGAAGCATGGAAGCAAAAGCTCCAATGTAATTTCTGTGATGCAAAGGTGTCCACTGTTTTTTAGTTCATGATGAATCATCAGGGTGGTGATGGAAGGGAATGTACCTTGGAGTATCCACACAGTATCGTAGATTTACTTCCCGTGTATTTCTGCTCCACCCTTTGAATTTTGGGATTCTTTACAGAAAGCATGGTGAAATAAGTGCAGGAAAAAAGTCAGCTGTTTTAGACAAAATAGAATAGAATAGCATAGAATAGAATAGAATAGAATAGAAAATAGAATATTTCTGTTGAAAGGGACCAACAGCGAACATCTGCTCCAATTGCCTGATCAGTTCAGGGCTGACCAGTTTGTTAAAGCACATTATCAAGGTAGTTGTCCAAATGCCTCTTAAACATTGATAGGCTTGGGTCATTGATCACATCTCTAGGAAGCCTGTTCCAGTGTCTAACCACCCTCTTGGTAAAGAAATCCTTCCTAACGTCCAGTCTAAATCTCCCCTGGTGCAGCTTCGAACCGTTCTCAGCCTCCTTTTCTTTTAACTACACAAACCTAAAATCCTTAGCTGCTCCACAGAAGACATTCCTGCCAGCCCAGGTTGCAACCATCAGCTTTGTTGCCCTCCTCTGGATACGTTCAAGGACCTTCTTAAATGGTGGGGCCCAGAACTGCACACAGAATTTGAGGTGAGCCTGCACCAATACTGAATGCAGTGGGATGATCACAGCTGGTCATGCTGTGTTTGATGCACCTCAGGATGCGATTTGCCCTTTTGGATGCTAGGGAACACTGCCAACTCACGTTGAGCCTGTTGTCAGCAAGCATCTCCAGATCCCTTTATGCAAGGCTGCTTTTCAGTCACTCCTCTCCCAGTTTATACTTGTGCCCAGCATTACTCAGTCCTACGTGCAGAATCCAGCATTTGGCCTTGTTAAATTTAATCCCATTAATCATTAATTCCATTGTGTTCTGTATCTGGGGAATAAACATCTATCCCAGATTCCAGGTCCTCCATTTCTGTTTTTTACATCTTTTCCACTCTCTACAAAAAAGTCTCTGGGGATGAAACACTTCTCCAGAAAATGATTATTGGAAAACAAAGGGCTACAGTGTCATCTGTTGTAGTCCTCAGCCTCCCTTATCACAAGAGTCACACAACTTTGGAAGCCTACCTTTACACATAGGCAAGCTGGTCCAGCCTGGACATTAAGTATGCCTGATGAGCAAGGAGAACACAAATGTGCAGCTCTGCATCTGAGGACGTTGCATGGACAAGCAACAGCAATGGCCATTTTGTAGACCTTGACTGGCATTGAAGTAATGACTGCTTGAAGGCACTTTACTGAAGGTTTGGACTGATGTGGGCAGGGAGGGAACAGTTAAGTCTGAGAACCCCTGTGTCCAATTTGAAGAGAGTTTTTCTCCATTAGAATGCTCAACACCTAGCAGCTGGTATTAGTGACAAACCAGTTATGTTAACCAGATTGGTGCTGTAACAATAGAGATTTATACCAGCTGTTGAGTCAGACTAACCATCTTCCCTCGATGTCTGCTTCTATCCCCTGCCACAGAAGTCCCACAGCCCAATGATAGCATCATGCCATCTTTTACTCGCACCTCTCCAGTCTCTGCAAACACCCTCTTCTTCAGTCTTTTACTGCAGATTTCAACTGCAACGTGTTGGTTGTTGTTTAAAATTGATGTCGCAAAGTACTTGAAAAATTAAAGGTGCTGAGGACCAGTGTCAGGCACTGAAGCTGACTAAGAAGGAAAGGTCTATGACTCTTCTTCTTGCCATAACAGAATGGTTGCTTCCAAACTGCCTCCTGGAAATGGCTGCTGTTTTGTGCTAACTCTGCTGTCATCCCTAGGAATTGTCTGGGACATCCTCGTGCCTAACCCATGCTGGTAACAGTAGGGATGACTAACCTCCAGTTCCCAGAAGTGCCCACTGGGCTGGCTTGTTTTATTAGCACAACTAACCTCTGGGCCTGGAACTTGCTAATCCCACACCTGGAAGGTTAGAAAAGTAGTAAGTTGTTTGTGTTTTGGGTTTCATGATTTTGAAGAAAATACTTTTCACATGCCCTACCCATCCTGTATTTCTGAGGCATAGGTGGGTATATCCCACCTCCAGTGCTTGTTAAGCAGGTTCCTAGCAGGTAGTATAATGAGTTGCATGGCAGCTTGCTCCTGGGCTTGATTTATCCCTAAATGGGTCTCAGAACACAAACAATAATGTTTAAAGAGTATCATAATTGGACAACATATTTTGGTGGAGGCCCAGGTAATGACTACGTTTGAATTTATTCTGGCAATCGAAGAGTCAATGAATTCTTGGCTTTTAAGGATACAGATGTCACTGATAAAAGCCCTGCAATAACTAACGGGGTTTTTTCAGAAAAGACTGCAGCACTTTTTATAGTAGCTAGCCAAGATTAGCTGGGGTAGCTGCTCTGCCCTGTGATTAATCTTCCATCAGAAGCTACTTGAGTGCTTTCCAATAAAGCCTCAGTGCTTAGTAAATGTGTATCTATGTGAATGAAACATTTCCTGATTCTTCACACATTGGATATATACATACACGTGCCCTTTCAGCCCATCTGAATGTCTCCAAGAACTTCTGAACCAAAGAGTCATCCTGTCTGTGTAAACGGCCACAAGGTGACCTCAGCTCTCACAGATGTTTAGGGAAGTGATAGAAGAGACTGACCTCCAGGCACAAACCTGTACAAAACTGGATCATGGAAACAGTTGTTGAAATGGTGTGAATCGTACAAGGATGGAATAAGAGGGAGGTAGGAGCAAGGCACAGTTTGGATGAGGGAAAGTGAATGGTTTGGTTACAGTGTTCCAGTGCTTGTGATGGACATGGGCTTTGGGGTGGACCAGGAAGGAGGAGGAGATATGAGGGATAAGGAGTATTTTTGTCATTCTCGTCAGAGGCCATTTTGAGTATAGGGAGGGAATGAAAGTGAGACTTAGAAAAGATGTCCTTGTTTTTTGCTGCTATTATGCCAGTCCCTGGTGTCAGGCAGCAAAACCAATGCCATATCTCTCGTGCCCACACATTGCTCTCCCTTACCTACAAATGTGCTGCTTGCCACCTCTGTATTTACAGTGCCAAGGACAATGAAGTTTCTCTGTTGGATTCTTTGGGCTCCTGTCAGGCTCTTGAATTGGGCCTTCACAACTTCCCTGGGCTTTGGGACAGCAATATGTGTAAAGGTTGCCCTCAAACTTCCAGAATGGGTAATTTAGGACAATTTTCCTTTCACCCTGTGAGTACCTCTACTCTCTGAGATGAATAGGATTTTGTTTTTTTTCTGCCAGGGTTGTTCTCTCTCACTGCCTTTGCATCAAATGTCAGTGTCATTAGCTCTTCAATTCGTCACTTCTTGAATAGATTCAAGGTTGAGGAGCAGCTCATGTAGCACCTCTGACACGGACATGCTTGAATCTGGCTTCAGACTCCTTCCTTTCCCTGGACACTGGAATACATCACATCAATAGATCTCCACGGCCAGGGCAACAGATTCTTTTCTCCATCCTGCTAGGGGCCCCCAAGGAGGAGCAGGGTAGAGCTGCTGCATTTGATGAGTACCTGGTAGCAAAGCATTTGCTGTAAAAACAGCAAAGAAGATTAATTAATTGCATGGGATTATGGAGGGTGGGGAAACACCCATCTTTGATAGTACACGGATGTGAGAACTGTTGAGAAATGGTCTGCCAATTTATCACAAAGCAGTTGGAGCTGGTCCAGTTGCAGTGACTGCACATAAGCATTGCACTCTTAGCAAAGGATTTCCATTCTGTATGGTGTGCAAGAGCAAAAGCAGAGAGGGTTGTCTTCTTGTTTTATTTCAAATGTTCCCATTTCAATTTTGAATGGTCAGATTCTAGTGTCAAGTCTAATCTTCCTTTATTTTCCAACACTTATTTCACATGTAGAGAAACAGAATATATCAGATGCCTTCATATTGTCAGAACTCAACCAACTATTTGAAACTTTAGCCACACCTTCCTCTCTTTTTAATTACAACAGTTGAATGGGTGACAAAAAACTAGTCTTTCCCCAAATGTCAGTATTTTAAGCAGAACACCTTTCTCTTCACTACAGAAAAAAATGGGTGTTACAGAGAGAAAGGGCATAATTTTCTCTTGAATTTGTCTGTGAGAGCAGGCAGACACGTTACCCTTGCTGTGTTGCAGAAAGTAAGTTTACAAATGCAGCTGGGTGCAGATCCAGAGCAGAAGACACAAACAGTTTGGACAGAAGGCACCCATGTGTGTGGTGCCACCCAGGAAGACAAGTGGATCCCTGTGAATAGCTCAACGTGTAGTGACCCCTGATGAGAACAAGTCTCCTCCCTGCCCATCAATCCACTTTCACTCACCTGCCCTGGGTAAAGTCCTCATTCCACTAAGTCCCTTGACACCAGATTGAATCTCTAATGAAAACAGTAAGGAAGAAAGGAGCAAAGCACTTCCTTTCCGTGACTCAGCCCCATACCTGTCATCTCAGCAGGGGAGGTGTATGGAGTCACGGAGGACCACCAGCAGAGCCGTAAAAGGGCTCAGGGCTTGATCACAGTGTCTCTAAGTGGGCAAAATGTGTTTTAATACGCTGGTGACTTTATAAGATGATGCCCCATAACATGGATTTGGGGAAGAAAACTCAGAGAAGCCATATAGGGAGGAGGTCAGGGCTGCAATAGGAGCTGTGCATCGAGAGCATTAGTCATGAGTGCAGCTTCTGGTTTGCAAAGGAACCCTGTCATTTAGCTTAGAAAAGCAAAAACAAAGCTCAAGGTAAGGTCAGAAATAAGCTGGTGAGAGATGTCTCTGCCACAAAGCGGGATTAGTCAAAATGGGATGGGATGAACCTGGCTTCATCAGCCTTATCCAGCCAGCCTTGCTTCAAGTGAGTGGGGAGTACAGTTACTTTAGGGATGTTCTGCAACCAAAGGCAAGTCTTCTGATTGCTTTCAGTTACTGTTCAGTGGCTTAATAGCTGGCAGAGCAGAGCTAACTGCAGGCTCTCTCTTGGTCTATTTGGACCACGAAAAAACCTCATTGCACAAGGATGTATGCATAATTGGGAGCAGGA
>NW_010181212.1:6560-10355 GCF_000695765.1 Mesitornis unicolor
CAGGGTGGGTTGGCAACGGAAAATCCTTTCCCAGCTTTGTTATGCTAGCTGACTCTATTCCAGCTTATTTTTAGCTTAAGTCTCTCCCCTGGCCCCATTAAAGTCATTATCTGAGCATCTCTCAATATATTGGACCTGATAACATCTGTACAAGGCAGAGGTATGAAAAGCCTCTGTAACTTGCCCCAGGCCATGAAGGAAATGTGGACCACAGCAAGGAACTGCTGGTCCTTAAAGACCAGCTCATCCAGCCTCTCTGCACTGGAGACTTTCTCCAGTGTGATCAAATATTTTTAACCAGCTGCTCCAAATTGGGTTGAATTCAGGGGAACTTGGTGACATTTTTCAGACCGAGTACAGACACTGGATGTAAGTTCTACTGGGCTATAGGAAATACTGTATGCCCTAATCCCTATCCACAGGGGTAATAAATACTAATACTACCAGTAGCAAATACAGTATTATTGCAGTAATACAAGCAACACTTCTTTTGCTCTAAATGTGCGTCTAAAGTTTCCTACCATAAAAATAATACCAAAGCAGTTGTTCCAGATCAGACTCTCTTTACTTTTCCTATCTGTAAGAGGTAACCTCGCTGGAGAATTTTACTTTTACATTCAGTCCATAATGCAACTGCAGCTTTTGGAAAACTGCAGCTGCTGCTGCTGCTCTTGAAAAAAAAGAAACCATCCATTTTATTGTCCAGCTATTTATTATTTAAATAAATGAACTGTAGTTTGATCCTGGTGGAATAGAAATCTCTTGCGTACATGATGGATTGAGTTGCTTAAAGAGACTGTCCTCAATTTTAGGCCTTTTGATAAGTGTGGAAAAGATAGGAGAAGAACTGATAAAACTGCTCAGCCAGCAATGTCAAGAAGCAACTTGCTTGGGCAAAAGAATTAACCTTGTTTTTCAAATAAATGTTGTGCTTGTGTGTCACCCAGCAAACAGCTCTTGGCCCTTTTTGTTCAGTGCCTGGAGAGTAAATCAACCTTCAGCCAGGGCTTGCATACTTGGATGATGCCAAATCATCTGTACTAACCAAGCACGCTGCTGACAGAGGGTGCAGATCAGAGCAGGAGGGACCGAGTCCTGTTTGTGTTTGTTATGGGTTTACAAGGAAGCAGAAGATGCCAGCCTTTCTGTCAACATGCAGTCGCAACACCTGGGAAAACAGACCTCTTCCTGGTCCTGCCCTGGCCCAGCCCAGGTTCTGACCCATGGCTGAGTCACTTATCCACCCCACTTTACCACCTCTTAACCCTTCCCAGAATTTAGAGGGTTGTTTTTGAGGCTGGCTGTTGGTGTCCTGGATGGCAAGTGCGGTGTCGTGCTATTGCAAGTGCTGTGCCAGCCACTCATCAAGCAGCAGCGAGTTCCACCGGTTAGTGCTGCACCATGCCCACAGGGGCTTCCTACCCTGCTCTTTACTGTGTCTAGCCCAGTCATGACCTCTCCCAGTTGCACCTTCTCCTAACTACCTAACCCCCCCCCACCACTGCATGCAGAAACCCCATATTTATCCACAGAGAGCATATATCTCCAGATACGTTCCTGCCCGTGGCAGGGGGGTGCCATACTATTATTCTATAATATATCCAGGGGAAAATCACTCAGCAACTGACTGTGGACTCCTTCCCTAATATGTACAGAGAGGAAACTGAGAGAAGGAATCTTCTTCTCAGCCTGTAGGGTCCAGATACCAGGTCTCAACCACCAAAGCAAGAGAAAGTCCACTCTTGGCTCCAGTAAGAAACTCCCTATTTCTGTGCTCTGACAGGTAGAGGATACTGCCACGGGTGACAAATACCAAGAAACTCCCTAATGCTGTGCTCTGATAGGTAGAGGATACTGCCACGGGTGACAAATACACACACAGAATCACACAGAATGTTAGGAGTTGGAAGGGACCTCAAAAGATCATCCAGACCAACCGTCCTGCCAGAGAAGGACCACCTAGGTCACACAATACGCTATAACACAGGTAAACTGGAGCCCCTATTCTTGCTAAAGGCTTTTGAAACCCCTCTTATTTTTAGGGCTGAATGTGTTTGACCTCCTCAGCAGCTGGAAGAGGCTGTGTCTCACCCAACATCCTTGAGGGCTCCTCTGGGTCTGGAGCTGGCTAACATGTTTTGACCATTCTGCAGAGCTAAGCTCCAAGTATCCAGACAGGGCCAGTGTAGCCAAATTGCTTGAGAAAGGCCACTGGTTGTGAACATGCCTGACTAACTGGGAATTGTTTCAGAAAGTGGACACAGAGCAGTAGTGTGTCAAGGATCTTCCTACAGAGCAAGAAGATGAGCCTCTGAACTGGAGAGCTCATGGAGCTGGTCATCCATGCAGATAACAACCTGGATGGGAGATGTACAGCTGGATGAGCCCCCTTTTCAGTGACTAAGACTTCAAAGGTTTGCAAAAGCCAGAATAAATTACCCCAGATGTCCCTATCTTCCCTCCATCAATAACCAGACTCACCTCATATGAGGAAGGTGGCTTATTCTCAATTTTCCTTTGGGAAAGCCCCTTCTCTGCTTCCTACAATTAGTACCATGAACCTCATATGAGGAAGGTGGCTTATTCTCAGTTTTCCTTTGGGAAAGGCCCTTCTCTGCTTCCTACAATTAGTACCATGATAATGACTTGTGTCCCAAGGATTTACGTACTTTTCTCTTTCACAGTAGCAGACAGTGTCATTATCTTCTGGCATCCCATTGACTTAATCCAAAATTTGATGCTGGCCCTTGTCCCATGGCCTAGGTCCCCAAGGTGACTCATACCCACCACATAAATGTTTCTTTCTTATTTCAGCCCGTGACTCTGCACATTCTTTGCAGCTCCAATAGTTTTTAGGGTATGAGGGAGGAAAATACAGTTCTTGGCCAATCTCTCTCCCCTTTTAGTGCTCCACCCACTACTATCCTGACTTCACAGGTCCTTAACTTCATGGGTCCAGCCTATCTTGTCAATCCCGATCAGAGCACTTCCAGGCCCATCTGTATACCCTGCTGACACCAGCCTTGTCTTTCTTTCGTTGCACATTAGGAGGAGGTACATGTGACACAGCGGCCTTCTTCAGAATGTTTTCTACCTTTTTTTTTCCCCAGATCTTTTCACATATGTGTTGATTGGAGGTCTGATTTGAGCTCCTTTCAGGCAGCTTTGCATGGTACTTTCTCTGCTGTCCTTGCCAAGCACTGCACAGGATCTCCCAATGCAAGGTGAGAATGCTCGAGTTTATATCCATAAAGTAAACTATCTGGAGAAGGCAAACTATAATTTAGAATCTATAACTATATAGAGAGGCTATAACTGTATAGGAGAGATGTTAAAACTATATAGTCTGCCTTGCACACAGACACCTCATTGGTAACGGCAACAGAGAGGGCTTGAAGTGGTTTTCCACGTATTTGAAGCTTGCATGATTGCCACAGTCATTACACCAGTAATGGGAAAAACATGATGATTATTTCAGTGCCAGAGGTTGCACTAAGCAGCTCCATTGTAAGGTATGAACCAAATCTTCTACATCTGATGAGTGGAGAAAGCCACTCTGGCTTCAGCAGGTTATCCCAGGAAGGGGGAAAGATCAGTGGGTGAAGAAGGGAATTTCCTATTTAAGGAAGGGAATAAAGGACTCTGTGGGTATCCCCATGACCTCAACAAATCTTCAGGAAACACCAGTCTCATCCTACTCATCTGCCCTGCTAGCTCTGTCCTGAGAGCACCTAAGGAGGAGTCAAACTTATGCCTTTCCCTAACTCCCCTGCTCATTTTCCTTCATCTTTTCCC
>NW_010181212.1:10386-15542 GCF_000695765.1 Mesitornis unicolor
CTCCATCT
Organism: Mesitornis unicolor; assembly: GCF_000695765.1. NCBI lineage: Eukaryota > Metazoa > Chordata > Aves > Mesitornithiformes > Mesitornithidae > Mesitornis > Mesitornis unicolor. The sequence goes on from NW_010181212.1 coordinate 10,395, forward strand.
CTCACTGACTGTATCTCACGTGGGTGTGGAAGTAGGTGTGTGCACACAGGTTTGTGCTCACCTCTATGATCAAAGTATCCAGAGGGAAAAATGCAAGCTCTGATGTTTACTTACTCCACTCCCCTTGCTCTGCTAGGCAACCCCACAGGACCTTTCAGTTAAACACCTCTTAAGCCTTGTGACAGGATCTGTGGTGGCATGGGGAATGGATCAAGGAGAAACTTGGAGAAGAAAGCTCAAGACCTGCCTGGGAGAGATGTGAACCATCAGGAGATGCCACTGTGGCCAGAATGTAGACTGGCAATCCCAGAACTGAGGTCGCATGTGGCTTGACCAGGGGAACGTGGGGACAACCTTTCCACTTCCCTCAGATGTTTATTGCCCACCATGATGTTCCAGGTACCTGAATCACAGAATCACAGAATCACAGAACGTTAGGGATTGGAAGGGACCTCAAAAGATCATCCAGGACAATCCCCCTGCCGGAGCAGGAACACCCAGATGAGGTTACACAGGAAGGTGTCCAGGCGGGTTTTGAATGTCTGCAGAGAAGGAGACTCCACAACCTCTCTGGGCAGCCTGTTCCAGTGCTCTGTCACCCTCACTGAGAAGAAGTTTCTTCTCAAATTTAAGTGGAACCTCCTGTGTTCCAGCTTGTGCCCATTACCCCTTGTCCTATCATTGTTTGTCACCGAGAAGAGCCTGGCTCCATCCTCGTGACACTCACCCTTTAAATATTTATAAACATGAATGAGGTCTCATAAACATGAATGAGGTCTCTATAAACATGAATGAGGTCTCAATGTGCAGTCCTGTCCACCATTCAAACAATGCTATGGGAAGGCATATGAATGGTTGTATGCACACATAGCAGGGACGTTGAGCACTGCTTTTGTCTTGTATGGTAACTAACAAGGTGCAGGATCCCAGGGTCTCTAGGTCACAAGCAAGTTCCTCTTCAGGTGTGATTGCTCTTCACAACTTTCCTTGAGGTAAGTGCCCTCCATAGTTTGCCAAGCCAGAGCCTCTAAAGCTTGGGAGGTACAGTTGCCACCTCTATTCTGCTCTGCCATGGCACCCTTCAGCACATATCATCATTACACAGCAATGACTGAGATTGAACATTGGCCAGACTTGCAACACACTCACCTGCAGTTGCTGCTTGGTGCAGAAATGCATGACTAAACAGTATACAGGTAACAAACTCACACTTGATTCAGAAATAAGTATATTTTAGGTGTTATGCAGATAACATACACACATGTTTTCTTATCTGGTAGTACTACAGCAATAAAATAACGGTAACAAGGAAGCTATCATACAGCAAAGATCTGCCATCAGCTCCAAGAATGCTGGGTGCCCAACACACAACCTTACTCCTGGTTATAATTCCTGTTATAAGAGGGATGCTCCAAGACTTTCTGTGGTCGTGGGAGTCTTCATGCTTCTCACAGTCTGTTGTTCAGGAAGGACCAAAGCACACTTGCTGCTATCCCTGCTGCCATCCCATAGCTGCACCTCACACTACCTGCTGCGTTGACATTGCAGAGGTCGCTGCTGCAGCAGGAGATGTTCCTGCTGCCTACACTGAAATCCTGATATTGCGATTGACACGACGAGTCACAGCCCTTGCTGATGAGGTTGAAGAACCCCGCAACCCCTGGAAGGAAAGCAGGACCATTACTACAAGGACTCAATGAAAGCCAAGCCTCATGGAAATGAATGATGAGATGTTATTCTTATCTGAGCTCACTTATTGGAAAAAAAAAAGGGAGTGTTTCCAAACATCTGCATGTTTGACTGTAGCAGGCTATAGTTTTGTGATGTCAGTTTGTCAGCAGGAGGGAAAGGTTTTCAATCCCCAAGTGTTTGCTTAAGGCTGCATATTCCACAAAACAATTCTCAGGGGTTTTTTAAATAGCACCAACTACAGAAATTCTAAAAAATTAATTAGTAAGGAAAGCAGCCATTAACACCTCTGTTGGGTGGTCAAAGCTATAATGGATGAAGAGCAAACGTGTGGGGTAATCTTTGCTTGCAACCAATGCATCTTTGCTGCATGGAGCCTTTCAGCAGCCAGGGAATTTATGGAAACATGGCTATCCCCATGTCACAGATGACAGAGTTATTGTCTGATTTGTTTCTGAGAGGTACAAGCTGTTTTTCTGTGGCTGGTTGATACTCGGTAACTGCTGGTTACCAGCAGGTTACAGTCTACGTGAGATCACCTGATCTTGCACAATTTATTTTGGGGACCAAGTCTTTGACATATGCAAATTTAGTGTATAGGTCCAGTGGTTTACACAATGTGTTGGTACTCCTGCATATGAATGCATGGCCATGGGTTTGCACATCGCCAATAAGGACAATGCCTACTGGATTGCCTACATTTCCTGCCTGACCGAGATGAGTTTGGCCATGCCAGTGATGGGTTTTGTGCCCTAGGTCTAAAAGCAACTGAGCTGTTACCACAGATTTGGACAGGGCAAGCATTTTTTTTGCCAGATCTAGAATGGGAGAATTAAATCATGATCTGGTAAAGGACTTTAGCCAGAGACACACAGATGTCCGCATTCAGAGCTGGCTATAGATGGTTCTAGGTGAAATTCTATACTTTTCACTGAATTCACCTAAAGTTAGCTCTATCACTGAATGTTCCCCCTAATTTCATGCCTAGGTTTCACCAGACTCAGAACCTCACATTTTAATTCATGTTCCAAATTTTTCAAAGTCATAAACTTAACAGTTGCCTCCATAAACAAATGATTTTTTCATGTCATAAAAGAGCTATAAACCTAATTTTGAACAGGCTGGGGGGGTGGACTAGTTGATCTTTAAGGTCCCTTCCAGCCCAAACCATTCTTTGCTTATATGACTCTAAGTGACAGGCATCGGTAGGTATTTGCAATGTCAAGGGCAGCTGCACCCTCCTAAGATTAGTTCCAGGCACTGGCACTGTACTGGCCATAGTGCTCAGTTTTTAGTGTGATCTACTGGCAAACACTGAGGAATTTATGAGGTACAGCATGCGCGTGCTAATATGACTTCATCACACTCATGGCCAGTGTGAGGAGAGGCTGGCATCTCTTAGTGATGGCCAGCACCATTACCAAGGGATTAGCTGTCACCAAGGAATAAACAGTTTTATTTTCCCCTTTCTACTAAACATGAAAATAATCTGAAAGCTTCTTTACCTCCTCTTCTCCCCAAATGGCTTTTCTCTTCCTGCTGCACACTGAGCTTTGCTGGCCCACACCAGCTGGTGTGCCTAGGGTAGGTGAGGCTGGCTTGGACACCTGAGGCTTGGACCATGCTTGGCTTCAACATTACAACTAAGATATTGCCCACTCCCACTTTGCCTTACTGATCACATCTGTCTTGCATGCTGTTTTATCATTGCAGTCCACTTCCTTCTTACAGTTGGAGTTGCTGAGCTGTGACGTGCAGCTGTAACACTTCAAAGAAGAACCTGCAAGAGACCAGGAGGGGTTATAAGACATATCCATCTGAAACTCTCCAGGGAACCCAACTTAGTGCTTGTGTTGGGAAACAGACCCTTTCCTGTGGGTCCTCAAAGGAAGACAGCACCTCTGTTTTGGGGGAAACAATGGTTTTTTTCCATTTTTGGTGGAGAATAGTACATTCACTTGAGGTGAGAGTCAAGTTTTGCAGGTGTAGAAGTTGTTTCAGTTGTAGTCAATGCAGTGAGAGAGCAAAAACAGACCAGCTAGATAGCTAGATTGCTGGTCTCATTGACCGGTCTCATCGGTCAATGGGAAGTGCTTCCCAAATGTTTCTTCCTGTGCATTTGGAATACCTATCTCAGTTCCCTTTTGAAACAGGCTTTTTGTGATATTCCCACCTCCTGAGCTGGGATGAAAGGGTGAAATCCCCAGAACAGGTTGATATTATTTGTCTGCCTCTGTAGACATCAGTTTTTTACCAAGTGGGCTTGTGGGCCTAACCTGAGGCATTGCCAGGATTGGATAGCAGAAGGAAAGCCCAGAAGGAAAAGAGGGTGAGGGAGGGATGGAGTGGGCAATTTGCAAGGTCTCTTCCAGATTGCTGGCTCAGTTTGACCAACTTGTGACATGTATTCTCCATCACCCCCCTCTTAGAAAACAAAGCTCAAATGTGGTTTTCTCCTCCTTCTGAAAACCAGGTCACCAGGTGGTTCCACTCTCCCATGGACATGTCACTCTATGGGGGACACAGGCCAGTGTCTCTAACATCTGCTGTGCTCTTATGCGCATCAAGCAAAGGTAGAATAAACATTGCAGCTTACAAGTGTCCAGTCCTGAGCAAAAATAGTCCCCGGAGGACTGAGAGCATGGTGCAATTACCTGTTCCTATTACCTACCCATGCCCCAGGGTGTCACTGGATCCCTGCAAGTGTAAGAGTTAATGTATATATATGTACTTTAACCTCATGATCACCAGACTTGTATCATGACTCCATCAAGTCAACACTTTAATGCCTAAAATACTGTAAAATACACAAAAAAGCTGTATTTATGAGCTAGTGTTATTCAGCACGGGAGCAAAAAGTGATTTGAGGTAGTTCATCTCCCTCTATTCGAGCCATTCTGGTATAAATGACTGATGCAGTCATAGATGCAGGCAGCCAAATCCCAGTTTGTTTGTAGTGCTGCACTCTGCTCTCACATTTATCTGACTTCTAATGCAAAGAAAATAAAAATTCAGAGCACTCTAATAGAAGCTGGCAGAGGAGAAAGTCTGGCCAGGACAGTACAAGATCCTTCTCAGCCTACATCTTAAGTAGCCTTTGCTGACTGAGAAACATTTCTACTCGGATCTGCTTTCTAGGTTCTCTGGTAATAGGGAAAAGCTGGTTTAAAACTGTTTTTCCCATTGAGGCTAGAAAAATCTGACCGTGTCTAAATCCCACCCATCCAGTTTATATAATAACACTCATAAAATAATGTCATTCTCACTTCTTCTGTCCCATTAAAATCCTGACAATCTGTGCAGTGTCAGAGGCCACTTTTGAAAGGAAGAGTCAGAAAACAAGCTGGAACAAAGCTTACCTTTGCAGAGATGTTGCAATTTTGATAGCCTGGGAAGAAGATAAATAATCCTTCCACTCAACTTAACACACCCTCCCACCCCCCCCCCCCCCACCATAAC
>NW_010181212.1:15573-25332 GCF_000695765.1 Mesitornis unicolor
TAAATAAATTTGCCATAAAATAATTTCAATTTTGTATAGGATTTATCCTTTTTAGAAGCTGCTTTACCTGGCACTAGGATCACACCATCAGCAGAGTGGGACTATGCGTTTTTCCCATGCAACACCCAGGACATCCCACCAAAAAGCAAATGTTTTCATACGACAACTACATCAGCGCTTCTTCCCTCACTGCCAAACCTCATCACAAGTCTTTTCTCCTAGCTGAAGATCTGCTGGAGGGGATGCAGGGTAGACTTTCCATGCTGTCTTACCTGAGTCCAAGCACAGGACTGCTCCCAGCAGGAGGATAAGGAAAGCCTTCATTTTGGGATAGCCTCTGTTGTGCTGAATATGGGTTGTTTCCTTGTTGGGGCAGTTTATATACCATGGGAGGCACTCATCAGGCGTGACAAAAAGGTTACCCTGTGAAGGCACCTGAGTGAGGCTGCTCGCTGGACCAAGAGAGGCGTTGGTTTGTGGTGGTGATATTTGCCTTAGGTGCCTCTCCTATTTGACTGCAACTCTTAGAGCTACCAGCGGCTCCTCTCCATGACTACGCCCCTGCCTTTCCTCCTACCCCTGGGCAAAGTGCTCATATGAGTGGAAAAAAAGCCCCAAATTCTTTAGAACAAGGCTGGCCTTATACATTTCCCCAGAGCCAGCGAGGCTGCTGTTGTACCCTGTGAACAAAGCTCTCCACCCCCATTGCCATCCTGAGTGGAGCTATTGTGTTTAAATCAAGGACAAAATGTTCTTTTAATAAACACCTCCTGCTATTTATCTGCATGTGTGAATGCCTTGGTGGCACTCGTGGCATGTAGTAGCAAGGTATGTGAGCAAATTACAGTGCATTGCCATTTTCCAGGTATCCAGGTGCTCATTTGCCCTTATTTGTATGTATTGTCCCTAGCCTAAGAAAAAACAATGGCCAATTCAATTTTTTTTAGATATGTGTTGAAACCAAAGGGATTTTATCATGGCTTTGTTTGGTATTATTTTTACCTGCCATGCCTGCACTGTGGCATGCTTCTCTTTGTCTGCCAGTCTCTCTATCTAGTACAAGTTGAGTACGGTTTTGTCACTAGAACTCGCATCAGCAGGTACTGCAAACAATTCAGGCTTGTCAAAGAAATGTCACTACTCATCACCAACGAGGGTGAGTTCAGCCACATTCCAAACCGAAGCGTGAATGTTTGCTTTGGTGGGTTGATTGGAGACTTCTCCCATCTCTCACGTCCTTTGGCCACTTGCTGGCGTAAAAGAAAACAGACCTTTCTGCGAAATTCAGTTTACCATGGTTTCTTGTTTTATTTAGGGTTTTTCTTAAATCTTGGGAACTCAGCACTTTGCAGGGACTTGCTCTCATGCAGTTTAGCTTTCAGGACACCAGGCATTTTTTCAAATTGAAATGAAGGAGTGCTGGTGTGATGGTGGATCGCTGTTCTTAATCAGTGGCTGTGGGATGAGTGGTGAAAGGTCAGCCAGCCTAAGTCTGCTGAAGTGAATGGCACTGCCCTGATTTACACCAGTGGAGAATCTGGTGCAGGGTATGATTTTGAAAATTCTGTTCCCTCGGTGGGGATCTGCAGTGCTTCCCCTTGGACTCTCGAACTTCTGTTTAACAAGAAAAAAAACAACAAAACAAACCCAACGCAACATCTTCTTTTTGTGTCTATTGACTTTTGCTTCATCATATTTGGCAGGCTAATTAATTTATAGCCAACTTTTAAGATATATCTGCATTAAAAAAGTGTCAATATGTTCTCAGATTCTGGTGGTCCTTATGCTGAGATATTTAAAGTTATTTTTATTATTTAATCCCTTATGACTGTCCCTGTAGGGTTTGGTTCCTTATGGCAGGGAAGAATAGGGTAAAAGGGAAATCACAACTTGGTCCCCCCATCAAATCCACCCAGGCCCTGAATTAAATATTCCTTCCTTCAAGCAACTCATCGATAAGAAGAGGAAGTGCTCTCTCTGTTCTCAGCAGCTTAACTTGCTGTCAGTCAAGCTCTCCTTGTACTCTTATTTCTTTTTGTTCTTTTTCTGATAGCATCAGGGTTACCAGTGAAGACCAAGACTCCTGGTGCTGTAAAAGAGATGTGCACAGTTAAGAGCCTGTCCGTGTCCCAGTCCTGCTTGGCTGCAGCCCAAGGCTGTGTGAGAACCCAGTAATTCACACAGAATCACACAGAATATTGGGAGCTGGAAGGGACCTCGAAAGCTCACCCAACCATAGCAGGATCACCAGAGCAGTCACACAGGAACATGTCCAGGCAGGTTTTGAATGTCTCCAGGGAAGGAGATTCCACAACCTCTCTGGGCAGCCTGGGCCATGCTCTGTAACCATTACAGTAAAAAAGTTTTTCCTTAGGTTGAACCTCCTATGCTCCAGCTTGCTCCCATTGCCCCTTGTCTTGTCATTGGACATCCCAGAGCAGAGCCTGGCTCCTTCCTCCTGACACTCGCCCTTTCCAAATTGATCCCCATGAATGAGGTCACCCCTCAGTCTCCTCTGCTCCAAGCTAAAGAGCCCCAGCTCCCTCAGCTGCTCCTCATAAGGGAAATGCTCCACTCCCGCCATCATCTTTGTGGCTCTGCTGGACTCTTTCAAGCAATTCCCTGTCCTTCTTGAACTGAGGGGCCCAGAACTGGACACAATATTCCAGATTCCTGTATCCCTACATCATTCGTTTCTTCTGCTTTCTCCAACATTTGTGTGTAGTTCCCACTCGGCTCCTGAAGATGGCAGACGTGTTCCGTTAGATTTATTATACATGCATTAACACGCACTTGTCCGTAGGCCTGTGTGTGTGCGTGGTATTTTTTTATTTTCCTAATGTTATAAAATCCCCAGTTCATCTAACTGCATTGAAAAAGACCGTTTATTTCCCTGGGAATCTAAGGATGTTTACAAATAACTTATTTTTTTTGTTTGGGTGGGTTTTTAAAATATTTTATGTTGTCAAGGCAGATTCCTGATAGATACAGGACTGGACTTTTATGTTAAGAAAGGAGGAAAAGAGGGCTCCAATATTTGCTGTATCCTGGTTCACCTGGCAGGTGTGAGGCAGAGAAAGTGGTGGTGGATCATGGTATAGAGTATGGTGTCACAGGTCACACTGAGGGGCTGGATCATGGTGGTAGGCTTGAGCTGGAAATTTGAGGACAAGAACAGCAACAGATGTAATGGTGCCTGGGAAATCTGGACAGTGATACCAAGTGTCTCTGAACGCAAAAGAAAGTTACTTCCATTTCTTGGGCTGTGGCAGGGATTTGGCTAGGTGGTCTGAAGAGACTGGACGGAAAAATGCAAGAAGACAGAGCAAATACATTAAGACTTCCGTTGCAGGCCGCCTTTTTTTTTCATGGGGACGTCTTTTATGAGCAGAAGAGAGAAAACAAAACAAAACAAAACAGAATTCAGCAAAGAAGAAACTGAAATGGAGTTCCACACACTGAATGAATGAATTGCAGTCCTTGAAAGAGTCAGATCCTCAGGGGATCACACAGCGTCTCCATCTTCCGAGCTCAGAGGTGTAATACCTGCTTGGATGCTTTAATCCAAGGCAGAATTAAATGTAAGAATGAGAGGAGTTGTTGTCCAAGGCTGCTCAGCCCTGAAGAGAGGTCACTGCATTGCTTGCTCAGCATGAGCGTGGCCTGCAGCTCCTTTTCAGGATGTTCTGAAGTACCCGTGTGAAGGTTGAGGGAATGTTATTGACTTTTCCACTCCTGGAAGGTGCTTGGTATGTGTGCAGCTGGTGCTGTCTGCAGTGATATCTGCAAATCTACCCAGGTTGTGGGGCTGTGGGATGTACTATCATACATTTTAGTGGCCAGAAAGTGAGAATTTCTTATGGCTGCACAGCTGCGCTCCTGGGTATGCAAGCTGCCTCAGGGATACTGAACTGTCCCCAGTCAGAATGGGTGGGGAATAAATGAGGCTGTGTCATTAAATGTCAGTAAGGCAAATTGCATTACAAACTTGCCTGTGAGGAGGAAAGAACGGATCCTAAATGAGGCGTGTGATTGGATAGACAGGAAGATAGATGGATAGATAAGAGGAGAGAAAGATTTAAAAACAAGTAGATATACAGATGTCCACCGAGATGGATGGATGGATGGATGGATGGACGGGTGGAGAGCAGTCAGGAGGAGCTGGAGTAGCTAGTCCTGTGTACCCTCTTCTAACTGTGCATGTGATTACAGGCAGACTTTGCTCTGCTTGTGACAAAAGGTCACAATATGTCCCCTATGTCAGCCTGAAGAATTTCTTATCAACCTCTTAGCTGTTTTCTACCCTCCCCTGCACTTGTCTTGGGATGGACAGGCAAGACACTGACCCAACAGAAGGAAACGTGATTTCTGCTGATCCAGGGCTGCCCTTGACTGCCAGCAGAGATAGGCTCCAGCTACTACATTTGTAGATGCTTAATATTTTTTCATGTCATGGTCTAGCTCACACTGCAAGGATTTACATCTAGTTTTACTGTTCAAGGAAGCTTCAGAGCATTTTGAGGCAAGGCTAGAGACATCTTCCAGAGTCCAGCAACGAAGACTGGCGATGTCATTAAGAGCAGAACATTGGGCAAAGAGGAAAAATCTTAGGGGCTCTGTCACTGAGGGAACTTTGGCATGTGCTTTCCCTTCTTTATGCCTCTTCTTCCTCTAATGGTGAATAAGGCTTATGACCCCTGCATCACAATGGAAGTGTTTTGAGATCTGTGGGTGCAAACAAGTACAACCAGCAAGCATTATAAAGGTTTAATAAGCAAGGAGCCTGTTTGACCTTGAGTATTCCTACACGGGTCCAGGGACAGACCAAGCATCCAGCTATTCCCAATTGGGATTTCAGATTTCAAAAGCTAACCTGACAAGGCTTGGAGAAAAATATCACCTTCACATCACACACATTATTGCTGACAACCATGTAATCAATGCTCTGCTGCAAATCAATCCCACCACGGTGCTAATCTCTGCGGAGCAAACTGTAAATGACCGAGTCTGAGTGCTGTAGGGGTTGAAGAACCCCATGCGGTGGTGCTGTTGCTACGTCGCTGGTGCATAGACCTCTCAGTGTGTGGGAGCAGCCCAGGCTGTTTGTTTAAAATCTCAGCAACTTCAGAGCATCAAAAATGCATTTGACATTTTTTTTTTGTTATTTTGCTAATTGCTAAGCTCTTTTGGTTGTAAAAGGCTTGGAGAGCGGGATTCCTGCCAGCTTCTGCTGGAGTTGTCTCGCGCATCTCCGAGTTGCTTGCAGGAAAAAAACAGAGTGCATTTTCCTATGCCTACACTTTGGAGCTGGGGTGAAGTATGGGGTCAGTAGCCTGTGCTATTGTCACAAAGCAGTTCTGTGCTCGCTTTGCCATCACAAAACATTTTCTTACCCCCCTCTCATACCATAGTTTCTTATGTAAAGTTGTAGCAAAAAGTAGTTTGAAACACAGGCAGAAAACAACTTTCCTGAGATGACTTAACAGGGCAACATCATACCTTAGCCCAGGGCCCTGAAACACCCTAGCTGCTTCCTAGTCTATGTCCTTTTCCTTCCATCAGGTAAATTATTTAATTGCTCTGGCCTCTATAGGAAACCACAAAGTATTGATGGGGAAAGACCTGAGATTTCCAGTCCAGTTGCTCCAGGCAGAAAAGGGCAGACCTGATGGCTGCACACACCAAGATCCTTACAGTGCCAGCACAGCCAGTTGCTCCCCATGTAGGAGTGGGTGTCTTCAATGCATGGCCACTTACGGTCCCTCCTTTGTCCTTGCTCTCATTTTGAGGCCAATACTCCTGGATGGTGCTGCTTACCCCACTTTAACACATCTTAGGGAAGAGACTTTGGCGCAGGAGCTCAGTTCATGGTCTTAAATATGGGATGTTTTCTTGAGGGAACATATTTATCAGGGTTGTTTTGTGACTTAATTGTTAATTTGTTGACAAAATGTTTTCTGGGTTGAAAAATACTATTTTGTTGACAAAGAAATATTCTGCAGAAATAAGCAAGCTATTTTCAGTCCAGGATGGATTTTGCAATCTATTCTGGGTAAAGAATGCAAGATCAATCTAGAATAGCCAAATGCCACTGGTTTGGACATGTAATTAAGATGCAGGAGATACAGGATCAGTCCTTTTAAGTTGTATTTTCTTTTACCTGAGCAGATGCTCTATCCACAGATACTGGAATGCAGATTGTACTTGTCTTTGTCCCTCCTCTTAGAATTGTTCCACTTGGTGTTAACTAATTATAAGCTAATTGGGCTGGAGAGATGCAGTGTCGTGAAGCGATTCAATTTTGATGACTTGTCAAATTCTTACAAAAATTGTTTCATTAATTTTTTTTCCCCTGACTTTATCAAATGCTCCAATGCTTAGGACAGGAGAAGATGAGTGGTAAAAACCAGGAGAGATAATGGGAATTCTGATTAATATCTGTCATTTCCTCCTGTTTTCATTGTTTAGCTGGAAAATCGATTCAAAAAATCAACCCACAGTTTCTTGTAGTCATTACGAAAAGAGAGTTTTTTTAGTTAAATAAGTTATATATGAATAGCTCTTAAGGGAGGGCTTTATCCTGGCTTTATATCCTATTTTAAGTACTGGCTAGGAGGCTCTTTGGCAAGCAGCAGCAGGGGAATGAAATTGCTTCTATCTCCAAGCATCGCCTTCCTATCCTGACAGTATCTAAGCAGCCAAAGTAATCAATACAGGTTATAAAAAAATTATAATTACTTCATAGTTTCCTTGCTGTAGCCTTAAAGGTTTCTTCGGTATATCCTCAGATAACCAGTTTTTAACTGCATGTATCACACACTGATTCTGAGTTTTTCCCATATCAACCACTAACAATAGGCTCATCTGACGCAATTAGGGTGTTGTATCTGGCCATGCCACCCAGACCACTCTCTATGTTCAGGAGAGATCTAGTCAGGAGAGCTTGGGGTGTTGTCCAACTTATCCTAAAGCTGATACCTGAATTTGATCAGACAAATTGTCCTCCCCGGCTCCATTTGTTGGCTAAATTTCTATTGACTACAATGGGAGCTTGGATACTCAGCCCTAAATAGGCAACTACCTTGTAGACGGTCATGTTTTGTCAGATGCTCAACAATAAATGCACACATAAAAGGAAAAGGAAAAAAAAAAAAGGAAAGAAGTGTTCATACAGTGTGACTCAAAGCTGTTCCCAGCAGTTATTTTTTTGGTTCTGACACTGGACTGAAATCATCCTTCACATATCCCCAGGCAGGAGCCAGAGATGCTTTCCCCTTCTTGACCTTTACAAACTGCACATCCTGCTTCACCGTGACCTTTTCAGAGGTGCCACAGACCCCAAGCATAGATTTTTTGTAATCGATGCCACAGCCCCATGCTGAGCACACGACTTAAAAACTGCCTTCTCAGTCTTTTCAGAAAAACTGTGATGCCAAAGAATAGAGATGGGAATGTGCCTGGGGTTAAAACAGAGATTGGACAGGACACAGATGGAGGAGATGAATTCACAGACTCTTCAGGCAAAGAAGTTGCATTTTTCTGATGAGCAACAAAACTAGTGAAGCTTAGTTTCCCATGCACATGTTTCCTTTATCCTCTAAACTAGCATCTCCCTGTTTATGTGTTGTTACCTGCCTTTTGGTTTCATCCCGACTCTTTCCTCTTTGGCTGGGCAAAAAGCATAATGTTTCAGGTATGGGTTTTCTGGCTGCCTCTTCTAAAGAACTGAGATTCATTTGGGAAGTGGGAGCACTCATGTTGGTGTTTCTCCTCTGTTTGACCAGTTTTCACAAAACATAGTATGTCTAGAACTTTGAGACCTTTCAGATTCACAGAATCACAGAATGCTGGGTGTTGGAAGCTACCTATGGATATCATAGAATCATAAACGGTTTGGGTTGGAAGGGAACCTCCCTGCTAGAGCAGCATCACCTATGGCAGGTTGCACAGGATCATGTCCAGGAGGATTTTGGATATCTCCAGAGAAGGAGACTCCACAACCTTTCTGGGCAGCCTGCCACCCTCAAAGTAAAGAAGTTTTTCCTCATGTTGAGCTTGAACTTCCTGTGCTACAGTTTGTGCCATTGTCCCTCATCCCATTGCAGAGCACCACTGAAAAAAGTATGGCCCCATCCTCTTGATGCCTGCCCTTTAAATATTTATAAGCATTGATAAGATCATCTCTCAATCTTCTCTAGTCCAGGCTAAGCAGACCCAGCTCCCTCAGCCCTTTCTTATGAGAAAGATACTCCGGTTCCCTCATCATTTTCCTCTTCATTGAATTTTTTTTGAACTTGGGGACGGTAATAAACAGCCAGATGCATGTGTAGACATGAGTATGGATAGACGGATAGACCACCAATGCAAGTGCATGAACCATAATTCCATAGATGAGGTTAAGACTTATGGAACTGTAAGAACAGCATCCGAAGATGACTCAATAAATAAATAAATAAATAAATAAATAAAAAGGATAAAATCACCAAAGAAAATGTCAAGGATTTCAAGAAAATAACAAGGACGATACAAAATAATTGATGGCAAGGGATTAGATAAAGAGCTAACAGGAAAGGTAACGGGTGCTGTTCCTCCCTCATGGTCCATAAACCCTGTATGGAACTTAAAAAAAAATAGTCAGGAGTTCAGGGGCAGTCTATTTCTCTCATTTTGATGGTTCACATTGGATAGACCTTGGCCAATTCTTCTACACTGCACAAAGCAAGGTTGTACACTCTCAGGGGAATAGCAGCCCGGTTTGAATTAATTTTCTATTAATTACTGGAATGATTTTAGCATGAATAAGCAATGGCTATTTTTAGCAGTAGGACTGATTAAGCATCGGAGAGAACTAACCGGGGAAGCTGTGGTGCTCCTGCTGCTTAGGGACGGGAGATCGGCTGTCCCTGGTCAGACCAAAATGTCCATCTGGCTCATGTGCTGCCTCTGACATTGGCCCTTAGTGCTTGCACAGGGAACGACTATAAGAGCCAGAAAAGATGCTTTCTCTCACAAAATTCCCCTAATTTTGGCTACCTGTGTCCTTGTGGTTTCATGAGCAGCAGACGGCATCTAGACCATTCTGCTATTATTATGAAAGATTTATCTTTATTAATTTCTCCCACCCATTTCTCAGCATTTTGTGTCTTTTTTGGTGCTAAGATGTCCTCTGCAAAACCTTTGCTTATCTTCAATCGCACCCTTTTCCCAAGACTCATTCCATTTGCTCTTTCCAAGACTCAATAACCTCAGTACTTTTACTCTTTCCTCCCTAGCCATATTTTCTAGACCACTGCTGTTTTTGCTTTCCTCTGGATCAGCTCCAACAGGTACTTCTTCTCACTGAGGCCTTCAGCTCAAGGTCGGAAGCCTTTTTAAAAGAGAGATTTTTGCCAAAGGTGAAGTGCTGCTCTCAGCCTAGTGCCAGTGGGGTTAACACAAATTCTACAGGAAGGGAGGCAATGCAGTCTGATGTTTCCTTCATGCCATTAATTTCTGAACCCATGGCAACCTTTTTAAAGATTCCAAAGACAAAGTGACGAACATGTGCATTGAAAAGTAATGCCTATATCTCTCCTAGTAAATTAAATAGCCATGTAAAGTTTTGTTTGTTTGTCTGGTCTTAGGTTGTTTTTTAATTATTATTTTTGCCACTGAGACAAATGGGCAAGAACTGCATCAAAGCTATCAGAAATAGTCCCTGTGTCACCACAAAGCTGCCCATAATAACTTCTAACTGCACAGAATTTTTTAGGGGCAATG
>NW_010181213.1:0-1743 GCF_000695765.1 Mesitornis unicolor
ATTCTGTGATTCTGTGATTGATGCTGAGGACCATCTCCTGCTGCTTGCTGTCTCTGTGGCCTCCAGCTGAGCCCCCCGTCCTGTGGGCGCTGACCCCGAGCGTTTCTGCAGCACCAGGCGAAGCTGGGAGCCGTCAGGAGGCTGCGCCCGCTGAGCTCGTGGTGCTTCACTCTCTCGGGTCTCTGTAGATGCTGTTGCTTTGAGGAGCTCTTTACTCTCCTGGGGACTGAAATGCGTTACAAAGCTGCCTTTGGCCCCGAATTGTGGTCTGTGCACATGGATGATCGCCGCTCCGGCTCCCTGCAGCCTGAGAGTCCCTCAGAAGTAACTGGGCACGGGCGTGGGTCCTGCCAGGCCTTTGGAGACCGGGAGTCGTCATCGCTCACCAGGGACAGAGCTGTCCCTGTCTGTGGTTGTCCATTCCCCTGCATCTCCGTGGGCTCACCAAAGGAGCTCTGCCATGAGCACGGCCACCTTGGGCTCTCATTGACGTGAGCGATGCCTCACTGGGGAACGGAGCCCAAAACATCCGAATTGTGCAGCTGAGGTTGCTGGGGGAGCCTGGAGCTGCAATGTTTGCCTGGCGGTCAGCGTTCGGGAGCTAAAAGATCTTTTGGGAATAGCGAGAGCTTCTCGAGGCGTGGATAAATTATTTCCTCTTCTTGTAGTTGGAAACTTTGCAAGATGAGTCATGGAAGAGGAAGAAAGTTAAGAATTGCTCACAAAAGACAAGAAAATGAACTGAAGAAAATAAAATACCTCAGGGACGTGAAAAAAAAATTGTTTGGAAGAAGCGGTTTTGTTGCTTACGATGTGTGGGACTGCGTGGCCCGGGCTTTGGACCAGGAGATGGGGCCGATCCCGTTCCTCTCAGCTCAGCGGGACGTGCGAGCGATGCTTTTCCACCATGGGCTTGTGTAGCTTCTCCGCTGGATCCGAGCGAGGTCCTGTCCCTGCGTGGTAATTGGTCTGTGATTAGTTAGTGCCAGGGCTCCTGGGATGGCTGCGGTAGCCCAGGGGTCCTTGAGAGAGCCCAGGGGTCCTTGTGTGGCTCCTGCCCCACGCAGGGGGATCCATGGCCTCTACTTCAGAGCGTTCTCCTGACACAATTGGACATAAGGGAGCCTTGTTTCTCTCCTCTTCTGATGGTCTCATCCTCCCTTCCCAACCACTTGGCCATTTTCAACCAATTTCATCCCGTGTGTGGAGGTTTCAAGGCGAAGTCACTTGAGATATGGCAGCTGAGGGTGGGGGACACAGCCAGTTGAGGTCTTACTGTGCCCAGTGAGCTTGGCCACCAAGCCCGTACCAGCTCCACCATGGCCCTGGTGTGATCAGCTGTGTTCTGGCCACACAGGAGCAGGAGGTGGTGGAGAGCAAGGGGGAACTGTGCTGGGGGGCAGAGCTGTTGTGGGTGCACAGGGAGCTGTGGGGGCAGCGGGGCCTGTGGGATGTGGGGCACTGGGACCTGCGGGACATGGGGTGCTTGGGCCTGCAGGACGTGGGGTGATGAGGCCTGCGGGACATGGAGGTGGCAGGGCCTGCAGGACGTGGGGTGATGGGGCCTGCAGGACATGGAGGTGGCAGGGCCTGCGGGACGTGGGGTGATGGGGCCTGCGGGACGTGGGGTGATGGGACCTGCGGGACGTGGGGTGATGAGGCCTGCAGGACATGGAGGTGGCAGGGCCTGCGGGATGTGGGCGTCCCACCCCCGTGGGCCGGGGGGCAGGGGCTGCCCCACGA
>NW_010181213.1:1761-4351 GCF_000695765.1 Mesitornis unicolor
CTCGCCCGTTTGTCCCGGTGCGCTCCCATTCTCTGTGTAAATGCCTGACCTCCTCCGCAGCCCTGCTGAGCTCCTGGTGCCGGTGGCGTCACGCGACAGCCAATTGCGCCTGATGTGAACAAGGGCCCAGTCTTCCCGGTTATAAATATGGGACTCTTCAGTTCAAGTGTCCTCGTGTTCAGATGCTCCGTGGAAGTTCTGGTTTTTGGAAACCCGCTCTCCATTTGATAGGCATGTTTTGTGTCAGCTTAAATACACATCACTTTGCCATTAGTGTGCCCCATTCTTTAAGTCTTTTCCTGCAATTAATTATTCTGTACCTCGGATCAAGGCTTCTGCTCCTCTCTAACCCAGTTTGGTTTCTATTACAAATAAATAGGTCTCTGTGATTGCAGTCTTGGGCGGTGTCCAGGAGGATCTCGCATCGCTGTGGAGAAGTGATTCAAGAGCACGGAATTTATATTCCCTGCTCTACTTTTTAAAAGCAAATAAACTTTGCAAAGTCTAGGAGTATTGAATACTCATTTAGCTTTAGCTGTGAGCTGTACCTCCTCTTCCTCTCCTTTTGTGTGTCTGTTCGCTGGTTAAATGGTGGTGAGGGCCCGTGTGAGCCGCAGACACAGGTGACTGTGCACAGCCCGGTGTCTGAGGGTGCTGCAGCGTGGGTTGTGGTTTCCATGGCTGTCCCAGGTCTGTGCCATGGCCGTGCCCCCCTGTTCATGGAAGAGGGTGATGAGCTGGGTCCGTTGGGAAGTCGATGCACGCACCCCCTGGTGCTCCCTGTCACGGAGCCGTGTGGCACCAGCAGCACCAGGACTGTGCTGGGTTGTCCTCACAGGACGCCGGTTCTTGGTGACTGGAGCTGGGCCTGAAAAATGAAGTGTCCCTCGCTGGTCGTTCAGTGGTTGGACCATGGGGAGGGATGTGCTTTTGGGGAAAGTGCTGTTTAGTAGGCAGGCTCTTCCATGTGTGGTGCAGTCGCTGTGCTGGGATGATGGGATCCGTCCAGAGAGACCTGGATAGGCTGGAGGAGTGGGAACGTGCAAACCACGTGAGGTTCAATGCGGCCAAGGGCAAGGTCCTGCACGTGGGTTGGGCAAACCCAAGCACAAACCCCGGCTGGGTAGGAATGGATGGGAGCAGTGCTGAGGAGAAGGACTTGGGGTGTTGGGGGATGGAAAACTCAACATGAGCTGGAGCAGCTCTGCCCTGGGGACCGCTGAGAAAGTTGGGGGTGTTCAGCCTGGAGAAGAGAAGAGAAGGCTGCAGGGAGACCTTAGAGCACCTTCCAGGACCTGAAGGGGACAGGAAAGCTGGGGAGGGACTTTTGAGAAGGGCTGCAGTGATGGGACCAGGGGGGATGGCTTTAGAGTGGAATTTGGGAGATTTCCACTGGATGTTGGGCAGCAATTCCTGGCTGTGAGGTGGGGAGGCCCTGGCCCAGGTTGCCCAGAGAAGCTGTGGGTGCCCCCTCCCTGGCAGTGCCCAAGGCCAGGTTGGCCGGGGCTTGGAGCAGCCTGGGCTGGGGGAGGTGTCCCTGCCCATGGGGGTTGGGCTGGGGGGGTTTGGGGTCCCTTCAACCCAAACCAGGCTGTGATTCAGAGCTCACTGCACGTCTGTGGTGGTTTTGAATTGTACTCCCTGCCGCAGCATCACCAGGAAGGGAAGGAGGAGCCCAGGAGCCTGGGCAGGGTGTGAGGGTTTCAGCCCTGAGGACCATTCCTTCCTGGTCAGTGTGGGTGATCAGAGCCTGCCAGATCCATGCACCCCCCTGGACACCACCCAGCACCAGGGGTACGTCCGGGTGTTGGGGCTGTGAGCACTTGTAGGAAACAGCCACCAGATCCCATGGGTCCATGGGGTGCCTTAGGACGCTGGGGAGGACAGGAAGGTGCCTTTTCGGAGCCTTGCACGCTTTCTGGGATGCTGCCGCTGGTCTGATACCAGTCAAGGATGAAGAAAGTCGTGTGGGATCTGATGAGGGCAGCGCAATGGGAAGAAATGTCAGAATCTACTTGGGTGCAAAGAGGAGATGGAGATTCCCTGAGGACGCGCGGAGCAAGTAATCCCTCCATGGCTATTAAAGCTGCCACCGGTTGGCGTTGCTGGCGCTATTTTTAGCAGTCCCAAACTGTGGCTGGAAAAATTGGTCTGGCCTAAAATTTCCTCCCCGTCTTTAAAGTTTAATTTGTGCCACGGCCCCGGCTCCTGGTGTTGTCCAAAGGGACACAGGCAGTGCTCACAGTGGGGACTCGGAGTGAGGGACGGACCCAGGACAGGCACCCCAGCCCCTTCCCCTGACGGAGCCGGTGATGTGGTGTGGGTGAACCGCACTGGGGTTCATCTCCAGAGCCGCTGGGTTTGAAGGCAGCGTTGGCCCCCAGCACCGGGGTGGCTGCTGAGAGCTCCTGGGGTGGCTCCACTGGTTGTACCTTGTGTGTAGGAAACCATTTTTTGGCACAAGCTTAGGCCGAGTGTTTTCTATGATCGCCAGCACTAAAGTTACCAAAACCCCTTGATGCTGTGCTTCCCTTCCTCACTTTATTTGTATATGGGGATCTGCCAGGCAGAAAAGGCCCTGGGGTGTTGG